>NW_015666559.1:96224-112692 GCF_001515625.1 Sinocyclocheilus rhinocerous
TACTTCAGAGTTATGTGCCCTCTAGAAGCTTGTGTTCTGCAAGTGAACGAACGTCGCTTTATTGTTCATCCCAAAGAGGCACAAAATCACTTTCACAGACTTTTACATTAACTGTTCCCTCCTGGTGGAATGACCTGCCCAAATCAATCTGAGCAGCTCTATAATCGACTAAAAACACATCTCTTCCATCTTTATTTGACCCTCTAACTCTAGCACTCTCTATTCTAATTCTATTCTTAAAAAAAAATTTTTAGACTTGCACTCTATTCATTTACTAACTGCTTGTTTTCTTATAGCACTTGCATATCATTGCTCTTTTGTTGATTTTAATTGCTTCTATTGTCCTCATTTCTAAGTCGCTTTGGATAAAAGCGCCAGCTAAATGACTAAATGTAAATGTAAAAACGTGTGTATGCAGCCAGTAAGTGACAGAACTCAGACTCATCTTTTGACCAAACTTCACTTAAACAAATGATGGATTTGCCCCGCAAAATTATATCACTTTATTATCCACATGAGCCATTTGGTGCTTGGACCTTGATGTTTGCTGCTATATTTATTTATTTATGTGAAGTAATGTAATTTTATCATGCTCCATATACTTTTCCATCTCCATTAATGTTTTACCACAATGTTTAAATATCTTGCTAATTTATTAATCTGTTTTATGTTTTTTCCTCCCTATAGGTGAATGCTTCACTTGGAATGAACATTTTCAGTACTATAACCGCAGGCATTGCCATTATTTTAATTTCCCTGGATTTGGTTATAGGGCCATACTCTTACTGCTACGACTGTGATTATTTAGAAAGGAAGTATGAGGTATGTCATCAACTTTTATATTTGTCACATTTATGGAGTAATTACAGTAATATCACTGTGTGTTCAGCAGTACACAAGCCTTAATCTGCACTCATCTGTTCACTCTTCTTATCTGGCAGTTCACAAGTAGTTTATAGATCATTTACAACACAAGAAGGCGTTGAAATTATATGTTAATTGTAAACGCAGCCCAGTTTGACCTATAAGAGCCAGATTTACTAACAGCAAGTGCCAGCGCAAACCCTCTTTTGCCATTTAAAACTACTGTCAGGACTTACTAAAGACACGCAGCGAAACATCAGCAATGATAAGGACCGTTATTTTGGGGGCTGACCTTATTATATTTGCATTTGTAAGAGTTTGCCTTTTTAAATTTAAATAAATCACACAGTATTTGTGCCGAAATGTAATGCCCAAAAAGCATTTCTTAAACCAGACGTTAATTTGCACTGCTCTCTCCTTTCTTTTATTTTTTTGCGTTGGTTCGTTCGTTTGTTCGTATTCTCTTTTTCGTTGGTCATTACGGAAACGATGTTGCATCTGTGTTCTTTAATGAACTTTCCACTCTCACCATTGCTTTTATGGGATTGTGCTCTCAAGCTAATTTGCCCTGTTCAGTAAATCTGGCCCTAAGTATGTTATATTAACATATGAACCTCAAGGATGGTCGATTCTGGACTGCTGAGCATTCAGTGTACCAGTGTGAGTAGTAATTATCATTGATTTTGGTATGATTATTTGTATTAATGTTACATTTTCTCTCAGAATCTCTTCAGGGGAATCAGAGGTGTGTTGCTGTTATTCGCCTTGCTTGAGTTTATCATCTCCATCTGTCTGTCAGCATTTGCCTGTAAATCCAACACCTGCTGTGGTCCTCCTCAGGTGAGTAATGCACCAAATCAGGGGTTCCCAAACTGTTTTATTATATATATATATATATATCTATAGCTCCATTTAAAAAGGTAAAATCTAAAGCTGTATCTCAGCCCTGGATTAACACATAGAGAGTCGGTCAATCAGACAAAAATGGAGACAAGCAGAGAGGAAATGGAAAAAAGATAAGCTCCAAGTCTCGTATGAGATTCTTAGAGATTGTATGGTAACTTATCAACAGTTTATTAAATCGGCCAAGGCGCAGTATTTTTCTGACTTAATCTCAAAGAACCATAGCCCCCCCTCCGCATTGTCATGGACTTCTTTTGTTGTGTTTTATTTTAGTTTCTGTGGTCCTTTGATTAGTTCATTCTGTTCACCTGTGTTTGATTAGTTATCATTCTCACCTGTTTGTCCCTTGTTATCTCACCCTACTTAAGCTCCCCTTTTGCGATCAGTTAGCTGCCGGTTATTAGTTGTGTATGCTGCTTGTGTTACCCTGTGTTTTGTATGAATCTTCATCATCTTGGATTACTATTAAATGTTATTTGGATTACCTTTGTCTTTGGAGTTGAGTGAACTCAAACAAGGAGTTAAGCGGCGTGTTTTCCCCCATTTGTTTTTCGTATTTGAAAGTCTTTTATTTTTTTGTTATGGATCACCCCAACTTCCTCCTCCTCCTGCTGGAGCAGGAGGAACTTTCCCTTGAGGACCACATTGGATTATTCCTGGACATTTCCCACAGAACCAGCTAACGGGATGACGCGCTCTGCTCGTTCTACATTGTGAGCCTCAACACCGCGTTCAGAGCACAGTTGTCCGGGGAAGGCCCTTGAGGGAGCTTCGCCGCATTGTGGAGTGGGTGCTGGTGAGCAACGGATCCCCGTTCACTGTTGGCCACGCTGATGAGGAACTCACCAACCCCACTCCGGACCCAGAGCCCAACCAACCATCACCCCGCTGTGCAGAGCTTTTGCTAGAGCCCGCCGCGACCGAGCCATCGCCAGAGAGGGCGACAGAGCTGAGGATCGCCCCGGAGCCTCATGGATCGTCTGACCAGGTGCGAGAGCCGGCAACAACGCACGCGACGGTGGATGTAACAGTGGCGAGTGAGGGCACGGAGGAAAGCCCCGCCCACTGTACCACCGCTGAGGTCTGCCAGTCTCCATCGGCGTCATGGCTGGAGGATCTCTTATCTCCGCCTCCAGCCTCTGAGTCCTGGACTCCACCTCGGCCCATCGACCCAGCGGCTCCTAGCTCCCTCCTCTCAGCCGTGGCCCATCAGTCCACAAGCTCCGCCAGTCTTCCCCATCCATCCGGCTCCGTTTTGGTCAGTCGTTTACCCGCCATCGCCTCAGGACTCCACTCCTCCGGCTGCGCCTTGTCGATCCGTCCCACTGGCTCCGTTGGGCTCATCTCTCCCTCCATCTCCACCTTGGTCCTCTGTCGCTTTGGCTCAACCACGGCCTTCCGGATCCCCACCTTCGCCTCGGTCGCCTGAGCCATCAAAAAAAAAGATTTCTTTATGCTTTTTACTTTTTTAATTTTAGTCAGTGTGTATGTTTGGGCATAAAAAAGATCTACAAAGTTACAAATCTCAGGGTGCTTTCACACCTGGCCCGTTGTTTCGGAATCTGGCGCGTTTCCCCCCTTAGCTCGGTTCTTTGGGCATATGTGAACACGGCAATCGGGCTCGGATCCGCGCCAAAACAATCGGTCCGAGATCGCCTGAACGAGATGGTCTCAGCTCGATTCAAAACGAACTCTGGAGCGGTTCGGTTGTAGTGAGAAAGCAATCCGATCTAACCGACCAACGAACCAGGCTCTATCACAATTTATGATGGGTAATTACGTAAGTTCCGTGAAAAGCATTTTAGTGCAGAGCTACAAAGTTAGTGCATCAGAGAATACGAAGAAGAGGAGATGCAGTAGCATCATGTTTTCGCCATGTCTAAGAAACGCTGTTTTTTTTCATAAATTGCTGACAGTAAAATACTGGACAATTATGTAATTTGCAGAATTTACACTTCAATTATGAGACTATAACATGAATTGCAGTGAAACTCAAATCATAATTAAAGAATTAAAGAACAATAAACATAATACATAATACCGTTGCACTTATCTGTACTTATTTTTAAGCGGTTGATGACATCGTATCTAAAACGTGATTTGTAACGAGAGGGGCGGGGCCGAGAGCCTTGGGAGCAGAGCGAGGCCGGTGGAGTACCTGCACCACTCACCGGTCTCGAGTCCCACGGAGGAGCTCCAGAAGGATAAGAGGAGTGACGACAGTGAAGGACGAGGGAGGACCGGGCCTGGATTTTATGTTGTTGTTTGTAACAAAGTTCGTAGGTCGGAAAGAAGGAGGCGAGAACCGGCGAACATTTAAACACAAAACTTTAGTAAGCAAATGAACAAACACAAAACGAAAGAAAAAAGCGGCAGCCCCTCACAGACGACTGCCACATAAAACAACAACATAAATAGTCCAGGCCTGGTCCTGTCTCGTCTTGCACTGTCGTCACTCCTCCTTTTATACAATAACGTTACCACTCTAATACGTCTTGCAATATCCGTGCGTGCAAAGGTTCTACTAATCGAGCTGTTTGTGCCTGGCTGGGGAGAAAGGTACTTTAATAATGTAAATTATGTGAAAAATTATGCGTTTTTCGAAACACCAAGCATGAGAGCATGTTCTAGTACTCTTCCAAAACAAAATCAAGACTTTGTAAAAGAGCATAATAGTACATTTTATGCATGTTTGTAGTTCTAATCAAATCTTCATCCAACGTGCAGTATTTTGTGGGTAATTTTAACCGTTAATATATGCACAGATCTGCACTGGAAATAGTAAACCATCCGGGTACCTTTGGGATACTCATTTCAACATACTACGATTTGGGACGCACTAATTCTAATTTCTAATTCCTGTAACACTGAAAATGTCTGCCAGTGTTTTTGCATGTTTTATGCCTTCTTGCTGAGAGATGCCATACATTACATGTGTATTTTTTTTTCCCCAAAGGTGCAGTTTGCTCAAGTTTTACCACCACAGCCAAGTGATTTCCACGATCTCAACAGCTCAGAGGTAAGAAAAGCTTGAACCCCAGTTTAATTTGACTTGTAAAATGGCATAAACAGCATTCTTTGAATTTAGGGTTGATTGTCCATGTACTGGAAATGTGTAAAGCACTCAGTAATGGGTGCAATAATGGTTACATGATATTATCAATAAAAAAAGCAATCAATATGTTGATCGTATAGCTTTTTGTTTTCTTGCAGATACCTGTGGCCAGCAGCGCTTCCATTCATCACCATCCTGCAGACGCTCCTCCACAATACAGCAAATTCAAATAAACATGAATAAGTGGACAGTGTTCCCTTATGAAACAAAAATATATGGGAATGTATTGTAAAATATAATGCAATATATTAAATAATACATTTCCATATATGGGAAACCAGTGCTTATATTTTTCAGTATACTGCAATGGCTGTATATTGATGCATATAAAATAATACTCTACCTAACTGCACTACATTTTTACATGTAATTGCTTTATTGAAACACTTGATTGTGTTTGTATACACACAAAATGTAAAATGTTTTATCACATGTATATCTATATGTTATGAAGAATATTATTGAATACATACAGTGAGCGCATAATAAAAACACACAGCATCGTCTATTAGTTTCAATCTTTCTGAAAATCCCGTGTCGAATTGTGGCTTGTTTGTTAACAAATCCGCGGTAAAAAATTAAGTGGACAAAGGACCGAGTTCTTTCTGACATGGCCTGGAACTAAATTAAAAATAAACGTTTATCCACTCTTTCCTAATGCTGGGATCAGAAGGAAGGCGATGTAAATTTCCACAACTTGGCACTGCACAGCGTCTTGTTGTCTTCTGAGCATCTTTATCGTTGGATTTCAGCGTAGACCTGCATTTGCCTCTCTCGTTATTTTCACTACATGCGTAAATCGGTGAGCGGGGCTAAACAGGCAGTGATGTAGAATCGGTGGGCGGGGCTAAACAGGCAGTGATAGAGAAGCAGGCGTTGATCTTCTGCGGAGGCGGAGTTTAGCAACACTATTACGTCATACAGTGTCAAATTCCACAACCTGTCGTTTTGGCAGACTGGCTTCAATTTAAGCTGTTTTTAGACTAACGAGATAGTTTTGAGTTCTGAAACTTACAGGATGTTTTCATAGTACAATGACCTCTTATTTGTCAAAATATCAAGGGAATTTTGATTTCTCAGTTCACGACCCCTTTAAAACAATAAACTTGTACAACGGGTGGTTTTACCTCTTCGTGGCATTTCTGAACAGTCAGCCTAAAGCCCTTGAAGAAAGACATTTTTCAAAAACCCAACCAAAACCAAAAGGTAGCTGGTAGCAGTGCCGATCCTCCCTATACGCAAACTACGCATGTTGCGTAACACCAGGGGGCCCCCTTGCTCTCAAATCAAAAGTTCTTGATCTCAGAACTTCTAACTTTGCTAAAATCATAACACTAATATACAGTAAATAATATATACTTTTTTGTTGTTGTTGTTTTTCTGATGGATGTACTTCTAGAGCTAGTTTCTAATAAACTTGTAATTGGATCTGGTAATTATTAACTGAACTGTTCACTATTACTAAGTAAAGATGAAGGGTAACAACTGAATATGCTCACATATTTTTGCCAATGGAAGAAACTGAAAAGGAAAGGCTTCAATCAATGAACCATGTTCCTTTATACTGCAAAAACTGTATTTTAAACAAAATTGCTCATATAAAAGATCATTACCACTGAAATCAATAAGATATCCTTTCCATCCAGTCCTTATAAAAGACAGATCTGCTCATTTTCAGTGTGTATCCGTTATTCATAGAGGGCTGATATAGGGAGGAAAATGATTTTGGTAGATCAATATTTCCAAGAATTGAAATCTGAGAGCTTAACATTTAACTTGTTTATTAAATTATATACTGAACATTTTAATTAAGATAATCTGGGGAAATGAAAATCACATTTCATTTACATTTAGAAGCAGCATCCCCTCTGTAACACCCCCTCCCTCCCTTAGATTAATAATGTTGTGTATTATGTAAAACTTATCATGCAAATTAAATGTTAAAATTCGCTATTTGTATAATTTACGAACTAAATAACAGCGATTGGCCAATCAGACCTCGGTACTGTAACAAGCTGCGCACAAGCTTGAGCAACTTTGTAATTTTTCGTGCAAAATGGCCGGCTGGCGGGCTTGCAGCAACCACATGTGACGACCCCGGGCTGGACTCCGCTTCGTCCACGGTGAAAGCCGATCCGGCATGGACATTCACACGGGAGAGAAGCCGTTCACATGTGCTCAGTGTGTTTTAGATGTTGTCAGTATGGACTGAGTTTCACAGGCAGTAATAATAACTGGAGAGAAGTGTGCCATCACTAGCTACGTTTTCCCAGATAATCCACTAGTAATCTGAAAAGCCGTCATGTAAACACCTCAGATCAGTCTGACTGAGCTCGACCCAAATGAAATTTCGATTGGACTGAAGGGGTGGAGTAGACCTGATCAGTACACAACAAAACCATTAATGTTATTTTTCCAGTGTACAATACACAATGTTGGTGTTATTTTAAAATTATAAGTTAATAAAAATAGCACTGCTGGTGTTATCGATAAAGTTGGTGACAGTTAAATCACCGTGTTAAATTTTTTTATTTTTAAATAAACCCAAACTGGTGTAAATCACTGCAGCCCCTCTATGTATTGCTCATTGCACTTGTGTTTAACAGAACCGTAATTTACTCTTACAAGATGATGACAATGAAAGATCAGTTAAAACTGTTTTCACATTGACTTGCTTCATGAAATCTGGGAGGGACTGTAGTTATTTTCAAGAGATTGGAAAATATAAAAAATAAAGTCATGGTGGAAAGCACTTGAGTGGTGGGATATATATTTTACATTGGTTTATAACCCGCCATTGAACAAAAGAACGTTGACGTTTGTTGGTTAACATTTATTTCAATTATATGTACTTTTACATTACATGAACCTTATTTTAGATAATAATATTAGTAACAGCGACACTCACAATGACTTTATATTGTAATTATACATACCTCCGCGCCAGCTTTGTGGTTTCATCGATGGCATATTACTAGGCCTAATTAGCTTTGTAATGCTTAATACGTTCATAATAATTACAATTATATTAATATAGCTGCAAGCAGCAATGGGGTTCAAGCACATTAAGGGCTTTAAGGTGGTATATTTTAGGGTCTAGGCCAACCTGGATGTATGGCTGACAGTAAAACACATCCAATATGGAGAATATGCTCACAGACACACACATACAAAATGGTAAACTTTGACTCAATGTGATTTTAAATGTTATAACAGTGATTTTATAATGTCTTAGCATGAATCCATAAGTAAACTTATAAACAGTACTGTTTCAGGGCATTTAATGAGCCCATTAGTGGTCTTCCGCTGCCATCTAGTGGTTATAATTGCAATTTCTCATACAACACTGTGTTTTTAACCTTTATAACTATTATAGTGTTATTTTTTGCCCAATCTCTCTTAAATTTGGCATGCTTGTTTAAAATGAAATTATGCATCATTTTACACAGTTTTGAGAGATATTGTGGGCTTTCTTTTAGTATTAATAGGCCTTTGGGTTCACTATGTAAAGAACATATTATAAAATGACTGGTTTATAGTTATATAACATTTTTTTTGATAATTATTGACCTAGAGAGTCTAGAGAATAGTACTGCACTGATTTTATTGATTTTCAGGTAAAAACTGAGGACCAGTTCTCAAAAGTAGGTTTTTTAAATGATCTCAAATACTTAAAGAACAGTTTGATTGACAGCAGTGATCCTAGAGGTAAAGTTGTTCAGAATAATGAGATCTATCACATGATATGAAGATATAGTGTATAAGTGAATATGTGGACATTTGATTGCAATTTGAGTCATTTACTATATTTGGTCATTTACTATAGGAATACTGTTTTTTTTTCAGGCTGTTTTAACTGTTAGAGCGCCACCTATGGTCAGATTTGTATGAAACTTTGCATGCTTGTTAAGTGTCTTCTGTCATATGTTTTCAGTAAGTTTGATCAAGTTTTGAGTTTTCGTTTAGGTTTTATAGGCTTTTGGGTATATTTTGTTACACACCTTTTAAAATGACCCCATTATATCTAACCAAAGGACAAAATTCAATTGATAATTATTGATCTACAGAGTCCAGACAATATTACTGCAGTGGTTTGATCGAGATTGAGTGAAAAATTTAGGATTAGGACTTAAAATGAGACCATGCTTACGTTTCTGTGAGTTTGTATGGCCAAACGACAGTGTAATGTGTCTCAGATGTGCCAATCAAAAGATGCGATGCAGTTGAATGGTGTTTTTTCAACTAGTTTTGACTTAGTGTTGATGGGCAAAAATGTCATCGACGTCATATGTCTGAAAAACCCACTATTAGAGATGTGTAAACAGATATCGATCAAATTCCTAAGTTTACCGTATTATAATATTTATTAATTATTCCACTTATGTATTGAAATTTAAAGTGTTTTGTGTAAAATTAGATAATTTTTATCAATTTAGTCCAATGTATGTGGCTTAAATTTGTATGCTTGATCTTGCAGAAATGGAAAAATGGAGAGCCCTAGAGGTCAATTTGCCTACCTTCAATTTAATCTCAATAATAAAAAAATAATGATATAAAGAAAATAGTTTATTTCCCTGTTTTCTGCCACGAAGTGAAATTAAAAGACAATTTCTCTGGAGGAAGGGGGTGGCAAATAGATCTTAAATAACAGACTTTAAAATAAAAACAAGTAAATTTGTGTTATCATATAATTATGAAAATGCAATAAAAATATTAGTTATTTCACCCATGTGTTAAAATGTATGGTGTTTTCTATTAAATGAGACCATTTTATTAATTTACTGTAATATATGTGAGTAGGGTATTATTTTAAATTCAGGTATGCCAAAATCAAGTAAAATTTGCTATAGAGGTTTAGAGGTTACGTTTTTTGAAAGTTGATTGTTCAATAATGTTTTTGTTTTACAGTTGAAGTATTGTTTTCATCAAAGGTAACAGGACATTGGACAAAGACATGGAAAACTTAGTTATGAACAACTGCTTTATTAGTACAATTTTTACAGTAAGTATGGAAGTTTACAACAAAATAAAGTTAAGAAAAAATAAAGAATATGTGTATCAAAAAAAAAAAAGGAATTTTTATGTCTTTTTCATTAGTAAAGAAATTTGTTTAACAATTTTAGCCAATATTAACTTTAACAATATTAAGGCAACATCGTTTACGTTGTAGAACAAATAAACAGAATTTGAGTTAGAAAAGTGTCAATTCTTAACAATATATAACTCAAAAAGGTAAATGTCAATTTTAGACTATTTTATAAAATAATCCTCCCAAAAAAACAACTTTAATCTTCAGCTAGCACTTGAAACTATACAAACTGAAGACTAAACCTTTCTGGTGGACAGGTCAGGTTGTTGTTTTGTATCAGGTCTATCTGCGAGTCCCATAGTGCAAGCTGAATGGATCCAGTCATGTCTGCAATGTGACAGTATTTTAATTTGTCCTGGTTTATAAGTTGTTGATATGTAGTTGATACGAGTTTTGTAATTACATGTCAAATATATGTGACCCTGGAGCACAAAACCAGCTGAATAAATAAGCTTTCCACTGATGTGTGGTATGTTATGATAGCAGAATATTTAGGATAGCATGAGGTATATCTATTTGATAATCTAGAATCTGAGGGTGCAAAAACATCAAAATACTTAGAAAATTGACTTTAAAGTTGTCTGAATGAAGTTATTAGCAATGCATATTACTAATCAAAAAATATGTTTTGATATATTACGGTAGGAAATGTATAAAATGTCTTCATGGAACATGATCTTTACTTAATATCCTAATGATTCTTGGCATAAAAGAAAAATTGATAATTTTGACCCATACAATGTATCTTTGGCTGTTGCTAGCTACAAATATAGTCCAATGAGTTAAGACTGGCTTTGTGGTCAAGGGTCACATATATGTAGGATATTTCAATTAATTGGGAAAAATATTTAATTATATATATACACATACAGTAAAAGTGTGAATTGTTTTTGTAATGCTTTGTATGTGAATATATTTTAAAATGTCATTTATAACTATGAGGTAAAGCTACATTTTCAGTATCATTATTGCAGTCTTTCATTATTAGTGCATAATTATTAATTATGGTTTTTGCTATTACCTGTGTTATAAACAGGTTCTGATTTTAACATTGTTATTGTTTATTCTTTCACTTTCAACCAATTAAATCTATATTTGGCTTTTAAAATTATGCATTTCTAATAAAAGCAGACACATATGCAAAACATTTGAATGGTAGCATTTTATGGTTGAGGTATTAAATAGTACAACTGTTCAACATTGATAATAAGTCATGTTTCTTGATCATTAATACAGCACGTTAGAATGATTTGTGAAGTATCATGTGACACTGAAGACTGCAGCAGTGATGCTGAAAATACACTTTTCCATCAGAGGAATGAATTGTGTTTTAAAACATATAAGAATAGACAAAACTTATTCCAAAATATTACCATTATATGTATTAAGGAGGATTATCCTTTGATGTAAAAATGTTCTTAGGTGCTCAATTAAATGGGAAAAGTCACCTACATCTTTGATGTATTGTGTAATGATTTGTGAAGTATCATGTGACACTGAAGACTGCAGCAATGATGCTGAAAATACACTTTTCCATCAGAGGAATGAATTGTGTTTTAAAACATATAATAGACAAAACGTATTCCAAAATATTACCATTATATGTATTAAGGAGGATTATCCTTTGATGTAAAAATGTTCTTAGGTGCTCAATTAAATGGGAAAAGTCACCTACATCTTTGATGTATTGTGTGTGAGTAAATAAACATTAAAGGGGTAGTTCACCCAAAAATGAAAATGTGATGTTTATCTGCTTACCCCCAGGGCATCCAAGATGTAGGTGACTTTGTTTCTTCAGTAGAACACATTTGATGATTTTTAAGTCCAGCCGTTGCAGTCTATCAGTCGTATAATGCATGGCAATGGTAGACTGCAACGGCTGGAGTTAAAAACCATCAAATGTGTTCTACTGAAGAAACAAAGTCACCTACATACATTTTTATCTTTGGGTGAACTATGCCTTTAAATAAGGTATAAAGAAATGATTTGTGTAGATTAAGTATACTCACCATCTGGAAAGTGTCCATGGCATTGATTTAGTCAGTGGTGACAGCAGTGTTGTCTTTAGAGGGCCTGTATTGAAATTCCACATCGGCGACGGCAATGGTAGTCTGTCGATTGCATTTTACAACATAGTCCTGTGCATCTGTGTGATAAAGTGATTATGAAAATGAAAACAGAAACATTTAGAAAAATGTTTAGGTGGTGTAAGTTCATTTTGTTTGTCTTTCCATAAAAACAACGACAAATACTTTATAGACTATGGTAAAATTACATTATAATTGCTCTGTTTGATATGCATCTTTTTATTTATAGCTCATGTTTTGGTTGTTAGTTGTATCATAATAAGTACACTATATTGCCAAAAGTATTTGGACACCCTCTTCTAATGAATAGGTTTGATTATTTTAGTAATTTCCTTGAGTACAGATCTTAATGTTTAAGCATAATGATATTTTTGTGAATTATGTGTTTTTAATTTTAAAACAAGAGTTTGGACATAACTTTTTTCTATTCTAAGATGACAATGCGTCTGTGTATTAGGCAAGGTTCAAAAATAAATAATTGATTGAGTCAGTGTAGAAGAACTTGACTTGTATGCAGAAATGAGCTGAACACCTCTGGTGTGATTTTAAATGCAGACTTTGAGCCAATAACGTATCACCAAATATCAATGACTTGTACATACACTATATGGACAAAAGTATTGGGAAACCGCCTTCTTTAGAAAAGAAAAAGGTACTTCCAAATCTGTGGCAACAAAGATGGAAACATAATTCATGTATTTAAAAATAGTTTTTCTATCTCTGATGCAACAGTTTTGTAAGTGTCTAAAATGACTGTATCCATATGTACTAGTTTTTGGCTCAAGGTCTGCATTTAAAGTTACACCAGAGGTGTTCAGGTGCTTTCTGCAGAGCATTCAAGTTCTTCTACACTGAATGAATCAATCATTTCTTTTTGAATACTGCTTTATACACAGAGGCATTGTCATGTTAGAATACAAAAGGGTACTGTCCAAAGTGTTGCTATAAAACTAGAAGCACGCAATTCCCTAGAATATCATTATATCTTTAAACATTAAGATCTGTACTCATGGAAATTACTAAAGAACTCAAACCTATTTATTAGAAGGGGTGTCCTAATACTTTTGGCAATATAGTGTAAGTGACTGGTTGTACTATGAAGGCAGGTTACTCTGCTGTAAAAAACAGCTAAAATTGTCTTAGCCGTTTAAGCTGGAAGTAGCTGGTATTAACTGGTGTTCCAGTCTGAATGGGGTGATCAAGCTGGTTTTAGCTGGTTGTTCCAGCTGATTTGCCAGCCTGAACAGCTAAGGAAGTGGCCAAAACTCCTGTAAAAGCTTACTGACCAACTATGACCAGATCAGGCTGGATCATCAGCTAAAACTAGGTAACCAGCTTAGGCTTAATTAGCATACAGGCTTTACTCCTTTCAAATGTTGTTTGAAAGTAATGGTTTCTGTCACTGCAATTTCTTGATCAGGCAAATATATACACACACATACACACACATACATACACACAGGTTTGTTTTTGTGAAAAGTGGGGACATCCCATAGGCGTAATGGTTTTTATACTGTACAGACCGTATATTCTATTGTCCTACACCAACCCTACTCCTAAACCTACCCCTCACAGGAAACTTTGTGCTATTTCAGATTTTCAATACACTCCATTCTGTGTGATTTATAAGCGTTTTGAAAAGTGAGGACATGGGGTAATGTCCTGAAAAGTCACCTTCTCCTTCTTATACCTATGTCATACCCTTGTCATTATACAAATTTATGTCCTCATTTGTCACAAAAACGCGCACAAATGAAATTGTCTGTCTGATGAACAAATATATTTTAAAAAATGTAGTTAATATTTGCATTATTTATCATTTATTTTATCTGCGGAAATAATCAGAATAAATTTTTTTATTATTACCTGAACTGCGTATTATCCACAGCGCTTGTGGATATAACTGTGATCGAACTAGTCTTATTAATTTTGTCCTGCTCAGAATATATATATTCAACAATATAATGTATTGGACAATGTTTAAGTTACATCAGACTTCTCAATTTTAGGAGATTAAAAGTTTATTTTGTCCTCCAAAGTTTATTATTGTATAATTTTTAAATAAACCTTTTAAATAAACCGAGTTGCATCAGACTTTTTCATTATTTTTGTCTTATATTAAGTATCTTGATATGCATAATGTTACACATAAACCCCATTTTAAAGTCATATTAAAATGTCCACTGTATAAGGAATAATTTGTGTGATTATTTATATTACATTATTGCATATGTTATATAAAGCTTGAAGTATCAGAATCGGTACTTGGTATCGGCTGCAAAAATCCTGATCGGAGCATCCCTAGTATTAATATGTCTGTTTCAACCAGAATTTTTGATAGGCCTAATGTAATTTATGTGCATGTACAATACTGGATGACTAGTACTTACTTAGTTGTCTTTGCACGTTATTAAGCTTTATAGCTGTCTCTTTTCCTGCTGCCATATTAAAAATTCCGTGTTTTTCTGGCGTGAATATTACTGCGTCATGATATTCTTGTCGAGCAGTTTGTAGAACGGCATTGAAGAATTTGGAGTTCCTTCTGGACGTTTTAACTGGTGACACGTTGTGTACATATGCAGTAAGTGTGATGATTTCTTCTGTGTCTGCCTTTGATTATTGTTTCTTGTCCATATTTAAATCGAAGTAGGCGATGTTCTTGATTAATGTTAAAGGTTCTAGCTTTTATGGTCGCAACTTGCAAATGGCGTTGAACTCGTTAAACGGAAAACGTTTTTGTCCAATAGGCTTTCAGTAGGTGCCTATTTTCTGTTGGCAACAATCCAGTTGTCGAGGTAAATTTTCTAAAGGGCAATTGTTAATGCATAGCTTATAACATACAAGGACTTTTGTAGATTAAGAATATTTATCAAATAAATCAAAATGTAAAAATAAATCTAAGTGTCAAATATAAATGTGGGAATAAAGTCGATTAGAGAAGTGGGCGGGTAGTGTTGAGTAATACAAGCTTTTAATTGGCCTAAAGGTGTGTCAGGCATAGCTTTAAACATGTAAAGCCAATGTGACGGACTTTTATTTTAATGTCATTTATACAGATTGGGTACCACTCATGCCAACGCGATTTTTGCAAATGGAACCCCAGATAGCAAGCAGACGTTGATTCAACGTCGATTTTTGGTTGTAGCGGTCAGAATCGGTCGTCAAATCAAATTTCGATGTTGAATCAACGTTCACTATTTGGTCGGAACATCAGAACGTTATTTCGCCGAAAATAAAACATCGATTCAACGTCGAAATCTCGTTGACTCATCCACCGACACAGCCGACGCGTCTGATCGAAATCATAACGTCTGATATAGGTTGAAACTTGGTTAGAGGAATCGGAGATCTGCGCGTGCACTCTCACAGAGAGAAAAAGGGTAACTAAATGTATTTTTATTCATTATTTTATATAGTGCACTGTTGAAAAAACCAGCATATGCTGGTTAGGTATGTTTTGACGCTGGGATGCTGGTTTAAACTGGTCCTTTGCTGGTCCTATCACTATAAAAGTGCTGTTTTGTCTGACAAAAAAAAGTCTGTTAGCATCTTAACTGTTTCAGAGGAGGTATGCTAACGCCATAGACTGAGCTCTTTATGAAAGTTTGGGATTTTAATAACATATTTATGTGTAGATGAGAGGCTTTGACAGTTCTGTAAAAGTTTTGCTGGTAATTTTTCAATGGGTGATTGGAAATAGGCTTTTTTGATGAATGTAAGTAATGTAAATAAACATAGTGTTGACAACAGTGAATTCTAGTATAATAGCACACATACATCACTCAGATGTCTGTTCATGTTGTGATGTGCTCATATGCAATTCTTTTAGAACATTTTCCTGTCAGATATTAAATATACATTTAGTAATCATCTTTAAGATGTATATGGTTTATGTAAATTCACTTTGGTGACGTACGTGTGCTTACTGGAGCTCCCCTGTTCGCTATACATAATAAAACGTGTTTTTACAGAAAAAAAATCAGGGAACCGTGTTTTTGATTTATAATACTCACATTTGTATACACCCTCGTCGCTGTTTAACAAATGCACAGGGAATCGTGTTTTTGGTTTGTAATACTCACATTTGTAAACACCCGCGTCGCTGTTGTCGCTGTTCTGTCGCTGTTCTCCATCACTTTCGATGATGACGTATCCTCTCTTTTTTCGTACTATATAGTAGCTAAGTAGGCATATTCGGACGCACTTAAGTAGACGCACGTCCGAATCTCGTGAGAATTACTACGTCACCCAGGTAATTTTCGCTTAGTCTTTTATGAATACTAAAGGATTCGGACATACTTATTCGCTCGGCTACTGCTTTTCCTCTACTTCCTCTACTAGAAGTAGGCGGTTTCGGACGCAGCCTGTGTCTATTCCTCGAATGCTGGCCATTTCTCAATTTTCTCAATA
>NW_015666559.1:121672-124198 GCF_001515625.1 Sinocyclocheilus rhinocerous
ATGTTGTGATGTGCTCATCGCAATTCTTTTAGAAACATTTTCCTGTCAGATATTAAATAGACATTTGGTAATCGTCTTTAAGATGTATATGGTTTATGTAAATTCACTTTGGTGACGTACGTGTGCTTACTGGAGCTCCCCTGTTCGCTATATATAATAAAACGTGTTTTTACAGAAAAATCACAAATATACTATATTGTCTAGCGTCTTACACCCTCAACAATTGAACAGTTTACTCTACAGTAGCTTAACAAATGCGATTTTAACACAGGGAATCGTGTTTTTGGTTTGTAATACTCACATTTGTAAACACCCGCGTCGCTGTTCTCCATCACTTTCGATGATGACGTATCCTCTCTTTTTTCGTACTATATAGTAGCTAAGTAGGCATATTCGGACGCACTTAAGTAGACGCACGTCCGAATCTCGTGAGAATTACTACGTCACCCAGGTAATTTTCGCTTAGTCTTTTATGAATACTAAAGGATTCGGACATACTTATTCGCTCGGCTACTGCTTTTCCTCTACTATATAGTAGAGAAGTAGGCGGTTTCGGACGCAGCCTGTGTCTATTCCTCGAATGCTGGCCATTTCTCAATACCAAGTACGCAAAGTTCGGACTTGCGTCTTTTGTAGTTCTGACTTCGCAAGTTTGAGGATGGGAGGACGCAAGTCCGGTAATTCTGCAAATGGAACAGCAGCGTACTTGATAACGTCAGTCAGCTCGCCTTGGCTACTCTGGCTGTCTTCACTGGTCATACAATACGACGAAATATGATATCAAACACCACTGCCTCTTTTCGTTTTCATTTTAACATATTAACAGCCACAAAAATGTAGTTCAGGGAACATACATACTACAGTGAAATGAAATATTATATCAAACAGCATTGCCTCTTTTCTGTTTCATTTAAAATATTAATAGGCTCACAAAAATGTGGTTCATGCAACGAGTACACGCATGACAATAAAACGAAATGATATCAAGTACTGCCTTGTCGTTTTCTTCAAAACATAAAACACGACCCATTTCGAATTCATTTCAAAAATATAAAACATTAATATGTGGTTTAGGTAATATGTGCACATATACTCTGATTATCTTCACTGTACAGCCTATAATGAAATTAAATATGACAAGCACAACTCTTTTTTTTTATTTTTGTTAAATGTCACTTTTAATGAACAATATAGCCATTATAAAAGAATAAGTATAAAGTATAAGAGATTATGCAATAGGAAATAAAGACAAAAGCAAACAATTCAGTCAAATGTATGCAACAAAGTCAGCGCTGTATTACGATAAATAACTAAATAAATAATTTATTCAACATAACTTTGTGCTCAGCCAAAACGATATGACCTGGAAGAAATAATAGATTCATGAGACCAAAGATTGCCTGTTAGATTTACCTAAAAGGAATTTTACCTCATGTTTAACCACTACAGAGACATCTGAGCCAGCGGCTAATGTCAGAAAGAATGGCCGAGGTGAGGCTGCTCTCGGCGGATACATGAGCACTGAGCGCCCGCTGATCGCGTGGAGCTACGTCTTCGAAATCAGCGAAGCAACTTTTCAAATAGGCGCTATCTTTATAAATAAACCGCAGATTTGAGTTTTAAACAACTATATTCTCGCCTGAAATACTTTTAGAACATATTTTGATACAGATGTTTTTAATAAATTATAGGTATTATGCTATGTATGCTAGGTAATATGAATTCAAAATCAAACTGTGTAAAAAAGAACTATATTAGTTATCTGAAATATGTTATTAGTTTTAATTAAATGATGCGTAACAAAATGCTTATTGCAAGTCTTCTCTTTATAACATAATTTTCAGATTTATCAGTAATCATAACGTGTTTTTATTATTCCATCCACTAGAGGGAGCGTGATTTTATTTATTTTTTGTCAGACAGAACGTCTTCCCGTTTTGCCCGGAAAGGAAGCCATTGGGATGAGCTGGGCGGACAGGGCAACACTGGGCTGTGACTGGTTCGTTGATGGAAGGAAGTAGTGTAGTTTCCGGAAGTGATTCGGAGATGGAAGATGAAGCGTTTGGCGGGGAAGGTAGTGGTGGGAGGAATTTAAACTGGTCAGTGGTGGAAAAACGAAAAAGGAAAAAGAAGAGTTGGGAGTGAGATCTCAGGAACTGATGGTGATAAGGAGCAGCGTAATATAAGAAAAAGGAAGGAAGAATATCAGGTAATGTTGAAGTTTGCATCTGGTGCTGTTGGTGTAATCTAATTGCGGAACAAGGTAAGACATGCGGTGGTATTGCTTTCTGTGTAATCTTAATCATCTGTGTATTAATATTAGTAATTTGTGGTATTTTTAAGTCAGTCTAAGTTGTTTTCTGTGTGTTTGAATGTTTTGTGGTTGTATTTTGTACATATATCCCTGTTGAAAAAACCAGCATATGCTGGTTAGGTATGTTTTGACACTGGGATGCTGGTTTAAGCTGGTCCTTTGCTGGTTTATGCTGGTTTAAACTGGTCCTTTGCTGGTTTATGCTGGTTTAA
>NW_015666559.1:124367-135005 GCF_001515625.1 Sinocyclocheilus rhinocerous
TTTGCTGGTTTAAACTGGTCCTTTGCCGGTTTAAGCTGGTCCTTTGCCGGTTTAAGATGGTCCTTTGCCGGTTTATGCTGGTCCTTTGCCGGTTTAAGCTGGTCCTTTGCTGGTTTATGCTGGTCCTTTGCTGGTTTATGTTGGTCCTTTTGCTGGTTTAAACTGGTCCTTTGCTGGTTTAAGATGGTCCTTTGCTGGTTTAAACTGGTCCTTTGCTAGTTTAAGATGGTCCTTTTGCTGGTTTATGCTGGTCCTTTTGCTGGTTTATGCTGGTCCTTTGCTGGTTTATGCTGGTCCTTTGCTGGTTTAAACTGGTCCTTTGCTGGTTTAAGCTGGCCCTTTGCTGGTTTATGCTGGTCATTTGACTTAGATTTCGTCTAAAGAAACAAAGTAAACATGTAATAACATCACCATCTGTCCTAATATGCAGTTTTGACTAAAAGCCATAATTGATCGTGTTTAGTGAAGCTTGCACGTGATTGTATGCCTGAGTTTTGTCCACAAAAATGATTTGTGTTTTTGTTTCATAATTATCAATGTTGGAAAAACCTTGAAATGTAGTGTGAAGTCTTTATATGTTTTTGTTAAATGTAATTGTTTATATGTTGTTTTATTTTTTTCACAGTTTTGTGTTGCAGAAGATTTGCAGAAACGTGATTTGAGGTAAGTGTTACTAGTTTTGATATTGCAATAATATAGCCAACAATGAAGTATTTTGGGTAAAGTAGTGAAAGTTTTACAATGTTTTTAATAGATAGCATGTTGATAAGATCTGAGTAATATACTGTGCATTGTGTACATGTAGTTATTATATGTACTTTCTGAAGGTATGTGTAATGAACTAATTTATTTGTTTCTTTTCTTCATGTTTAATGAACACTGAAATGGATTTATAGGTAAGAAAAACTTAAATATTTGTAATTTTTTTGTAGGCTGAAATATCCCATCATTTTTACTAGGGCTGCAGGATATATTGAAATTATCGAAATATTGCAAATGTAAATACCATAATATGGATATCGCAACTGCATGCGATATCTTTATAATTTTAATAATAGGCTACTTGCATTAAAATGTTGGTAAAGGTAAAAGTTTTAGTTTGACGCATATTGCAGAGAATTGTTTGACGTGAAATGCTGTACTGGATCCATGCAGTCGGTTTTAAAAGGACAGCAGCCTATAAATATGTGCTGCTGAAAATGTCAGTAATGTTTATCAAACAGCAAAACGGCTATAACAACGTTTAATCTAAATTTAATTCATACAGTGAACACTATGCAGTGATATTTTACACTTAATTATTAAATTTCTGTATCTGAATATTACTGTTTATTTTATCTATGCTTGTAAATTGTGTATTTTTTATTTTTTTAATTTACTGATTGTTCACTTGCCTTTTTTAACTTTCTCAGACTATAGTTTTTGCTGTAGTATATGAAGAAGTACTTTAAGTGTATGGAAAGCAAAGTTACAATGATATAAAATTAGTGTCATAAATTTTTTTGTTTGTATGTTCACATTGATGTACATTTTTCTTCAATATCGCACAGCCCTAATTTTTACTTTCTTAAGAGGAGTATGTTAAGCAAAAATGGAAAATGTTTACTGAACTTTAAAATATTTCAAACGTGTGGCAGTTATTAATGTTTTGATGTTTCATTGTCCATATAATAAAAGTCCACACTGATTATTTCAAGCTCTTAAACTGGAAAAAGAAAAAAGTCTATGCCTTTAGTGTTGTATATTTTAAGAGTTCTGAAGTGGAATGATCCATTTGAATCAATTAAAATCTTAAGTCTGAAATAAAACCAAAAGAGTAATTTTATCCTCATGTACAATTTTTAAATAATGTTGTTAAAGTCTGTTGTTTAGCACATTCTGTAATAATGAAAACAGTCCTGAGTAGTTGGTGGTGTTATTTGATTGTGAGTAATGATTATTAGGGCTGGGTATCGATTCAGATGTCCAGATTCAATTCGATTTCAATTCACAAGCTCTTGATTCGATTCTCGATTTTTTTATTACATTCAGTGAATATAGTTTTAATACAAATGCTATTGATATTTCAAAAAAATTAACAGTAAACATCAGTTTACAAATGGTGAATTAATAAAAAGAAATTAAGCCACATGCCTGTATTTTAAACCTATTGCTTCAGAATGTTTTTGAATAACTGTGTATGCATACACACATGTAGATTTGTATGTGTACTCATGACATTATGTAATAGGAAATTTGCACATTTATAGAGTATTTTGAAAATGTTTAGAAAAAATTACCTCTAAATTTTCTTTATATAGAAAATAAAAAGAACAATATTTAATACTTATTTTATTTGATACAATTTGTAATTTAAAAATAGGGTAAAGGTATTTAAAATGCAAAGAAGGGGAGGTAGATTAGTGTTCACTGGTACAAAAAGATAAATAAAATGAAATGTAACTCCATGATTTCATCACTAGATGTCAGTATAACTCTAATTAAAACAGGGTTGTGCGATATAATTGCTTTGAGAAGTGTTTTTAGATGTATAGTTGTTGGTAGGGATTTAAAGAATGATGCATTGCTCACTATCTATGGCTTTTAGTGCAATACCATTATTTTCTCTGTTTATTGAAAAGCATAATTACTATTTAGGTAAATTTTTATAGTTGTTATATTTGTGAATAATTAATTATGTTCTGTTGGGGTATTACGATCAAGTTTATGTGTTTTGTTTTAATAACTGACAGTTTTAATTTAGTTACCATTTAGTTTTATCGTTTAAACATTTTAAAATCTAATAAAATTAATGCTTGTATTTATTTCATGTTTGCATACATAAACATTGTAAGTGCAAAAGAGCAAAATAAGCAGAGTGGTATTCAATAAATAAACCTTAATTAAATTTTTTTATTATTTACAATAACCATTAATTACAATAACCTTATTGTAACTAACACTAAATGATGTTTTTACATTCTAAACTGTATTGTGTTTCTGAATTATGATGCAGTAATGTGTCATTTAATTTATCTTTCTATATTTTATTTGCATGTATAGATGCCTCGGACGAAGCAATCTCAGCGCTCCCAGGTAGCTAAGAAGAGGATGGCGGACCGGGTTTCTGCTGATCCTGCAGAGGCCCTGCCACCTCTTAAAAAATCGGCAGAATTATGTGAACGTTGTGTACATCACAACGGGTCTGACCAAACCATTGAGAAACTTTCTGAGAAACCATCTGTCAAACCATCTGTCAAAACATCTGTCAAACCATCTGACAAACCATCTGTCAAACCATCTGTCAAAACATCTGACAAAACATCTGTCAAACCATCTGTCAAACCATCTGACAAAACATCTGGCAAAACCTGTGAGCAAAACTCTGAACAAGATACTGAGATAACTATAAATGCTGTTTCTAATTTATGTCCACAGACATCCTACATCAGAGGCTCTTTCCATCAAGGAAATTATTGTTTTGGCTGGAATAGTGGAAGCCAATGTGGTGCAAATAGTTTAACTGCAATTGTGATGTGCAAGATGAAAAGTGTGTTGCAGTGGACGAGAAGTGACCTGAATGCTGTTCTGATCCATGGAAATGAGCTGTACAGTGCCATGAGAGACGCAGGGAAAATCAACAATCCTGAATCAGGCTTCATACGTGTTGATGAGCTGCCAGACACACACTTGCTGAAAAATTTTCGATTTTCAATAAATTATGGTGAAACATTTACTGGCTTGTTTGGTGTCAATAAATATGATGGAGGACTGCAAGGGTATGCTATGTCACTTGATGAAGCAGTAAATCGAGCATTCCAGAGGTTTGATGCATGTTTGGTAAATATTAAGCTAACCATATGTGCAGCTGTCCGAGAAGGTTCTTGGTATGCAGTGATTGATCCACATTCAAGACGCAGTGATGGCAGATGTGTAGGTGATGGTAAGAGTTTAGTGGCTTACTATGCGAACATGAACTCTCTGCTCAAACATTTTAGGAAGCTTGGTGTGTCCTTGAATGCACGTTATCATGAGTTTGAGGTAACTGGGGTCGATGCATTTATGATTGACAGAAACAGCCAGCAGGGTAACTCATTCTGTCCAGTGATCCAGAAAACTCTTCAAGCAGTAAAAGACAGTGAAGGTGAGAAGTTAGAAATGGAAATTGACGTTGGCTGCAGTCAATAAACGCAGATAAAATATTTGTGAATGAAATGTGTGCAGAACAGAAAACTGAAACCCCACCATACTCAAGTAATGAAAATGCTGTTTATGTTGAATTTGTTTCACAAACTGCCAGTGTTTCTTTACCGTTTAGTCCATTAACAGTACAGCAACAAAAGAGTGTTTGCTTAAAGCTGAACATTGTAAACGTAAAAGAACAAAATAATCCAAATGAGATTGTTGAAATGGCTGAGCCTTGTGAAACTAAAGATATTGTGGCTGATGGTAACTGCTTTTTCAGAGCGGTAGCTTATGCTGTAAGTGGATCTGAACGAGAACACCGAAAAGTGAGACGGGCTGTAGTTACATACATGCTGCAGAATGAAAGAAAGTATAATCAATATCTTAGAGAATCATACAGGTCTGTACCAGAGTACATTGCCAAATCAAGAATGAAATTTGTTGGAACTTGGGCAACAGAGATGGAAATACAAGCAGCCAGTGATTTAATTGGTGTAGACATATTTACACATAGTCAAGAGAAATGGCTTAAATATACATCTTCAAACGTCTCCTCTAATAGACAGAGCTGTCAACACAAGGGAATTTATTTGAAACGTGAATAGCTGTCATTATGAAGTTGTTGTATGTGTAAAGAGCAAGGATGGTAGCTGTGGCTCCTATTGTAAATCACCATTTGAAAATTCAATGTTTAATGCATCATTAAAAGTTTCATCATATGCACGTAAGCTTAACAGACAGAAACTCCAATATGCTAGTAATAATGACGTAAAAGAGAGGGAAAAAATCCAAGTAAACAAAAGATATCATGATGATGAAACTTATAGAGGGAAAGTAATGACATCCAGCACTGAAAAGTACAAAAGAAATGAACAGCATCAAGAAAAAGTAAAAAAAGGTAGCATAGATAAATACAATTCAAGTGATTTGCACCGTGAGGCTGTTAAAAAATATAGCATCCTGAAGTACAATACAGATGAAGTACACAAAGAATCTGTGAAACATTACAGTACACAAAAATACAGTCAAAACGAAGGATACAAGGAGTCAGTGAAACAGTACAGCATGGACAAATATAAACAGGATGAGTCACATAGAGTCTGTTAAGCAGTACAGTGTCCAAAAATATCATAGAAATGAAATATATAAAAACATGGTGATGCATTACAATATACAAAAATATAAAAATGATATTAATTTTGCCAATAGCATTAAAATGAGAAATGTTAAAACACAACACGAAGTAGACATCAAAAGAAAAGTAATAGACTATGTAATTGAAGAGTTTAAACAAAAAATATCTTCAGGTCCTGAATATGTTTGTGCAGTGTGTCATCGTTGCTGTTTCAAAACGCAGGTCAAACATTGCAATAAAAATAAATATTTTCAAAAATCAAATCAAGTTGGCTGTATTGCAGAAAAATGTATAACACTTAATTATGTACATAAATGTAACAAACACTGTAGTCACAATTGTGTATATAAAAATAGCCCTGCTGAATCTCTATGGATTTGTCACACATGTGACAGAAAAATTTGTGAAGGTAAAATACCTGCTGAAAGTATTGCAAACAATCTTGCTCTGGATCCTATTCCTTGTGAATTGAACTCTTTAAACTCTCTTGAGCAACATTTAATAGCAAAGAATATTCCATTTATGAAAATGCTGGCTTTACCACGTGGAGGACAAAATGGAGTTCATGGGCCTGTAACCTGTGTACCATCTAATGTTGCAGAAGTGGTGAATCTTTTACCTAGATCTGAAAATTATGATTTGATTTTGAGTGTTTTTCTTCATAATAGAGAGAGATCTCAGCTCAAGAGAGTGTTTATCGTTTGACTAATATGAAACTAAAAGAAGGGTCAAGGAAAGTGGTTTTTATTCCAACCAATAATACAATAAAAATGAGTTTACCGTTAAATACCATAAATAAAAAAGCTGAAAATGGAGAAACTGACAATGATGAAATATGGATGAAAAGCATCACTGATAGATACAGAGCCCGTCCAAAAACAGAAGAATTTACAGGAATGTGTTTAGCGTCCTTTGCATCAGAATACAGAGTTCTGTCCAAATCTGCAAAGTCATGCTCAGACAGAGTAAAATTGGAAAAAGACATGGGGTTTGTGAGAACTCGTACAGATTTTGCAGTTGTACGATATGCTCGTTTTTCACCCAGTAAAAATCCTGAAAATTATTATCAAAGTATTTTGGAATTGTTTTTGCCTCATTTTTTGCAAAGCCAACTGAAACCACCAAATTTCACTTCATATAAAAATTTTTATGAGACTGGATTTGTAACATTGTATAATGATGAGCTTGAGTCAGTGAAAATCATACCCTGATAGCATACACTTCCGGGCCTCATCTGGGCCAAATATCAAGTTATCAGAAAACCCAGATGAGACGCATGTGCTCTTAACAGCTCCGACTGGTGTCAGTGCTTTTAACACAAGTGCTTCAACAATACATTCAACTTTCTGTATTGGAACAAATGCTACATTGCCATATCAGCCACTTGGAGATGAAAAAATTAATTCCTTGAGAGCCAAATTTGGAAAACTGCAAATATTAATAATTGATGAAATTTCAATGGTTGATCATAAACTTTTGGCATATATTCATGGCAGATTGAGACAAATCAAACAAACAGGAGATTATTCAGCATTTGGAAAAGTCTCAGTAATAGCAGTTGGAGATTTTTATCAACTTTCTCCCGTCAAAGGAAAACCTCTTTATTCCGAACCAGTGAACAGTGTGAATCTTTGGGAAAGTCACTTTAGTTTCATTGAACTTACAGAGATTATGAGGCAGAAGGACAAAGAATTTGCTGAATTACTAAATCGTTTAAGGCTACGTAAAAAGAATGAACCAATGCTTGAAGATGACGTTGCTGTGCTTAAAAAATGTGAAACAGGTGATGGTGATGATCGTACAGATATCCACATTTATGCAACCAACAGTGAAGTTGATGTGCACAACATACATATGCTGCATCAATTATGCTCTGACATAGTTACTGTGAAAGCACAAGACTATGAGAGAAATGCAAAAAATGGCCGAATATCAACCTCTTTATTCTGAACCAGTGAACAGTGTGAATCTTTGGGAAAGTCACTTTAGTTTCATTGAATTTACAGAGATTATGAGGCAGAAGGACAAAGAATTTGCTGAATTACTAAATCGTTTAAGGCTACGTAAAAAGGATGAACCAATGCTTGAAGATGACGTTGCTGTGCTTAAAAAATGTGAAACAGGTGATGATGATGATAGTACAGATATCCACATTTATGCAACCAACAGTGAAGTTGATGTGCACAACATACATATGCTGCATAAATTATGCTCTGACACAGTTACTGTGAAAGCACAAGACTTTGAGAGAAACGCTAAAACTGGCCGAATGGAAGAAAAACATGGGCATCATGTCAGAGTTCATAACAGCTGTTTCGAAAAATCCCTTGAATTAGCTACTGATGCTCGAATAATGCTACTGAAAAATATCAATGTTTCAGATGGTCTTGTGAATGGAATTTTCGGGACAATTAAAGAATTCTGTTATGATGATAATGAAACATTTCCATCAAAAATATATATTGAATTTGACAATGAACGAGTTGGTAAAGAAGCAAGAGCCAAACATCCATGTTTAAAACCTGGACTGGAGAAAGCAACACCAATCGAACCTGAGGAAGACAAAGTAACAAGCAGTGGTGGTGTCAGAAGACAGTTTCCTATCAGATTAGCTTGGGCTTGCACAGTTCATAAAGTACAAGGCCTAACAGTGGACAAAGCTGTTGTTTCAATGAAACAGATATTTGCTCCAGGACAAGCATACGTAGCATTAAGTCGACTGACCTCTCTTGATGGACTCATCATAGAAGATTTAAATGAAAAAGCTATTTTTGCGAAAGACAATATTGAGCAAGCACTACAGAATATGCCTCCATTCATTGTTCCATGTGAAACAACAGAAACTTGGAAATTCAAAATTATGTTACACAATGTTGAAGGACTAATCCCACACATATTAGATATTCGCCAAGATAAGAGATATTTTGAAGGAGATATGATACGTGTAACAGAGACATGGCTAAAACCAAACTATTTGGAGAATGCTGTTACTCTTGCTGGATACTATTTCCATGAAAAAACAACCTGAGGAAGACAAAGTAACAAGCAGTGGTGGTGTCAGAAGACAGTTTCCTATCAGATTAGCTTGGGCTTGCACAGTTCATAAAGTACAAGGCCTAACAGTGGACAAAGCTGTTGTTTCAATGAAAAAGATATTTGCTCCAGGACAAGCATATGTAGCATTAAGTTGACTGACCTCTCTTGATGGACTCATCATAGAAGATTTCAAAGAAAAAGTTATTTTTGCGAAAGACAATATTGAGCAAGCACTACAGAATATGCCTCCATTCATTGTTCCATGTGAAACAACAGAAACTTGGAAATTCAAAATTATGTTACACAATGTTGAAGGACTAATCCCACACATATTAGATATTCGCCAAGATAAGAGATATTTTGAAGGAGATATGATACGTGTAACAGAGACATGGCTAAAACCAAACTATTTGGAGAATGCTGTTAGTCTTGCTGGCTACGGTTTCAATGACAAACCACGTAGTGCTGCATATGACACAAGTCAGGATGTTTTTGCTAAACTAAAAGAGGAAAATCATGGTGGTGTTGGTATATATCATAAGGAAAAAGTCAAGGTTGCTTTATTGGATTTACCGTGCATTAACATTGAATGTCTGATGTGCAGGATAGAACAACTGAACACAACTATAGCAGTTGTATACAGACCACCATCATATATCATGCCGTTATTTAGAGAGAACTTGAGTAACCTAATTAATGAAATGAACTGCTTACCAGGTGGTAAAATAATTCTAGGAGATTTCAATGAAAATGTTTTCACTAAAGCAAGTGTTCATGATGTCATGCAGCATTTTGGTTTCACACAAATTGTTGGAAAAGCAACAACTGAAAATGGCACATTAATTGATCATGTATATGTAAAAGATCTTGACTTGAATGAAATACAGATTGATATCATGCCCACATATTTTAGCTGTCATGAATGCATTGTGTTGAAATGGTTATTATAATTAGGGCTGTACATATATGACGCACGTGCTATGAAAAAGTGGTCTGTGCGATGAATACATTTAATTTTTTTAAATTACATTTACCTGATAAAGTTTGTACCTGTTTTATTTGTATATTATGTGTATTTATAATATATATCTTTGCTCTTATTTTAAAATAACAAAGATAAGATAATGACAAAGATTCTTATCTTCGCCCACTTTGGCCTAAATGTCTACCATTCTTTTTTATTTTATATTTTTAAACATAAGATCATTGATATGATAACAAAAACAACAACAATAATAAAATTAATTCCGCGATTTCAATATTCATAAAGATAAATTTTTAGGTGTCATCAATACGTCAATTTTGTACATTTAAATACTTAAAATATGTATATATTTGTACATTTAGATACTGAAAATACGTCAGTATTGTATGTTTTAGTGCCAGTAAAAATTTAAGTAAATGTACATTTGTAGAGACACATTTTATGTAAAATACATACAAATTTTGATGAGATCACATTATATAATCAAATCGTCCAACAAGAAGAGGGGAGGGGGATACAGAGGTGGATCGTATATGTGGACGGCCTCTGTGGGTATATGCTATCGGAATCAGTGGTGTACACCACTCTAAAGCAGCGGTTCTTAATCATGGGGTCTTATTTATCAAATATTGCATAGAAATCATCCTAAAATTGATCTTATGATCAACTGTAAAATATGCATACGAGTGATTCATAAAATAAATGTACGTACATAAAACACACACGTGTCTCTTTCAGATGTGAAATCTATGAATCGCAAATGATGTTGAACTTGCACGGAAATGTATAGTTTCAACTCTCTGCCTTGAAAATGACTCGCAGTTAATGTCATTAACATGTAAAAGATCACCAGTCATCATCCATATTGATCAGTGGCGTAACTTTGCTTTGAAAAGTGGTGGGGACACCGCGCAACTCGTTTTGCTAGTTTTTTATTTAATAACCTAATTTACTTGGGGACTGGGTTTAGAGTTGAACAAACTTAATTTTTGCTTTTCAAAAATACATCGATGTACCAGGGGCGGCGCCAGAGAATTTTGAACGCAGGTGCTAATTAATTAAAATGCACAACAACAATAAAACAATATTCAATGACAAACTAGCTTACAAAACGTTATTAACAAAAACGAATAAGATGAGGCTATTAGGCTATATAATGGCTAATAAATTACAGAACGTTTAGCAAAACACTGAGGAATCAAAAAAAAAAAAAGGTAATTGCGACTTTTTATCTCACAATTCTGACTTTTTTCCACAGATTTGTGAGATTAACTCGCAATTGCGAGTTTATAAATCCAATTTTGAGGGGGGGGGAGAC
>NW_015666559.1:135877-142391 GCF_001515625.1 Sinocyclocheilus rhinocerous
TATATCTCGCAATTCTGACTTTATAACACGCAATTGCGAGTTTATAAATCCTTGAGGGGGGGGGAGACTGATATGTTCTCAGAACTGCGAGTTTATATCTCACAATTCTGACTTTATAACTCGCAATTGCAAAAAACAAAAAAAGTCAGAATTGCATGACATAAACTCGCAATTGCGAGAAAAAACGTCTGAATTGGGAGTTTATATCTCGCAGTTCTAACTTTATTTCTCAGAATTGCGACTTTATGTCTCGCAATTGCCAGTTTATATCTCTCAATTATGACTTTATAACTCGCAATTTAACTCGAAAAAACCTTCTCTGGTTTAAGAACAGGTAATTATAATTTTTATATGAATAATAAAATAAATATAAGGAAAACTCGCCCACTCGATTTTGTAATATTCTTTAATTTTGTAGTCCGTATGAAAAGGTGCATTTCTATTAACGGCACGTCCATGTGGAGATGGCGAGTCAGCGACTCAGTGACTCAGAAAGCACTAGTTTATTAATAAATAATTAAAATGTCTTCTTTTCCCCCCGACAGCTGCAAATCACGTCGTTATTGCACTGCACGAGTTACGCATGCGTAAGCAGTCAAAAAAAAATTTTTATCACCCTAATTAGATTATGAAGAATGATTTGTTGGTCTTGTTTTCCCTTTAATACATAGCCTACCTTCCACAATATATTTTTCAATTACTTTCAAAAAGTGGTAGGGACAATATCGACCATGGCAAAAAGTGGTGGGGACATGTCCCAGCCGCAAATTACGCCTATGATATTGTTTAATTTACAACAGCGAGCTGCAAAAAAAGCTTATATTTTCAAAAAAGTGCTGTACTTAAACAAGAAAAAGTGTGACATATGCCTCTTTCAGGGCTGGTTTTGTGCGTACGCAATGGATATAAATGAGGCCCCAGGTGCTCTGACTCACTGCTGTACATATTTTGCATGTGTCTCTTCACAAGCTTGTTAGAAAAGAGCTGCATGAATGAACTGTGTTTCAACTGACATGGTCCCTACACCTGTGAAATCAGGTGAAGTTTACTTCGCTTAAGAACACTGATTTAAGCTACATCACTGTCTACAGCATCTTCAGACACAGATAAAGCTTACTACAAAAGTGTGAAGGGTTATTGTCCAGAGCAAAGGGTCGTGAGATTCAGGATAAAGAACCATTGCTTTAAGACACTGGTCTCAAACTTAGTACACAATTTTGCTACTAGCTCTACCTGAGTCTACCCCCTTAATTAGTAATGACAAAGTGCCTTTTCATTAGCATTGACATGCCACTCTCATTCAAATGTGATGCCAACCGAGTGGTGCCTGATTTATCTCTATCTTTGTCCTCTTTAATTGCTCATGATGAATAGCCCTTTTGATACGATGAAGATGCCCCTCTAATCCAAATGTGAGATACCTGATCCCTATGGAGGCCTGTGCATGCCACTGATGAGAATTATGATAAATATGAATTTAAAATGTACATTATATTGAGTAAATGTTTTCAACAACAAAATATCAATCAATAATACTTGCAAAATAGGCAAAAACAACTTGTCTTCCAGCTAAATATTTATTGGTTTACACAATAAAATACATAAACATGACAAAGTCATAATTTTGTCTTCAGAAGTGAGAAAAGGGACATTTCCGATAGCATGTGAAGGCAGCATGTAGCATTGGACAATTACTGGGTGTTAAGGCCATAAACATTTTCAAAAACCATAATGATTTTAAAAATAAAACCCATTAATACAATGGCCTTAACACCCATACAATTTTAATTGAAAAACTACTTTTTATTGTATTACTTTTCATTCATTCATTCATTCATTCAATGTATTTTTGTTGTTTAAAATGTCAATGTCCTTTTACCATCAATGTATATGCAAACTTTATTATATTGTTATCACTAATGAAATTCCTAATGAATTACTTTAAAAGTTTATGTGCAAAAAAATGGAATTATTTCCAACAGAGTGATAAAAACAAGATATATAAAGAAGAATGTAAGAAGAAAAATTAAGATTGAGAAATATGGAACTATCTTTGCTGCTTCGTCCTCATCAACACTTGAAATATTGAGAAAGAGGTAAGATAATTCTTAACTTTTAACATAGTGATAAGTTTTATTATATTGGCATATCATAAAAACATTTACCACTTTGTAATATTTCTATTAGAAAGATGTTGTCTTAAATTATGACATTGTCGTTAAATTGACTATTTACTAACTGCATTACTCATTTTGTATGACACCTTGTAAAAATAAATCATTTGTAAAAAAAAATAAATAAAGGACTTTCCTAATCAGAATCTCATTATCTACAGGTACACTACAGCATGTTCAAAATGACGACAACATTCCATTACACGTAACTCCGTGGTTAACTATGCAAAAAAGAATGGTTTGACTGCAGAGAACTTTTGCTACACCATTACAGCACCATGAACATTCTGGACAGTTGACTGAAGGCAAGTTGGTTTCCTGGATTCAAGCTGTTAATACCAAATATTGACTATTATCTGTATGCCTCACTCCAACAACAATTAACATTCATGCAAAATTTACTAACTGCATTACTCATTTTGTATGACACCTTGTAAAAATAAATCATTTGTAAAAAAAAATAAATAAAGGACTTTCCTAATCAGAATCTCATTATCTACAGGTACACTACAGCATGTTCAAAATGACGACAACATTCCATTACACGTAACTCCGTGGATAACTATGCAAAAAAGAACGTTTGACTGCAGAGAACTTTTGCTACACCATTACAGCACCATGAACATTCTGGACAGTTGACTGAAGGCAAGTTGGTTTCCTGGATTCAAGCTGTTAATACCAAATATTGACTATTATCTGTATGCCTCACTCCAACAACAATTAACATTCATGCAAAAAGACTACATTTCTCTTCTTCGTCTTTGCACTGGCTGGAGCTTTAGATTTCTGTTCTTGGATCTCATCAGTGGAAAGCAACATGGTCTTGTGCTGTTATATTGGTATTAATGTCAAACCTAGTTGTCCTGAACATTGCAAAATGCTCATCTTTTTGATTGTCTTGGTTAAAACTCACGTTGAACTCGGCCTAACTATTGTTCATTGCTCCATACCTGCACTTAGTAGGCCTTGAACTACACCTGACACCATTCACCTAATCAAGTCAACCTTACTTAAGCACACAGGTCAGATACTGTGGTTGTCTGGTCTCATTTAGAGTTAAAACTATATTCTCTAGAGTTCCTGTCTCCATTGTTTTATGTGGACTCTTTTGTATAAAGGAGTCATGTCACCTAGCTCATCATCTGATAAAACTTCTTCCTTTAAAGAAGCGATACAGGTCTAACTGAGGAACGAGCACAAAACCAATGACTACTTTTCATTCTACTTAAGTCAACACCACTCTAAAGTCTGCATTAAAATTGCACGCCTTTTTAATATATACTATTATATTACTATGTATTTATTTCTTTTAAACTCTGCAATACATGTTGTTGTTTTTTTATTATTTGCAAATGCTTACAATTGTGTGAACTTTATGTGTCTCAATGTTAAATATGATATTTCTTTTGAAATTATATTCTGAGCACTGTTTCAGGTTAAATTTCATTATAAATGCCATACAATGACAAAAATGGAAACCTAAACACTCAAACCAGGCAGCAAATGATGACGGTTCAAATTGAAATGATTTATCCTGCATTTTGATATTTAGGTCCTGACACATATTTAGTCCTAACACAAATCTGATTTTAAGAAGAAGATTTTCTATTTTGCGCTACTCCAACATAATTGTGAAATGGATAATCACATGAATTAAAGATGACATGAATTAATCAACAATTACTATGTGTAGAAGTGCTCATTATAAATACTTCCATCAGTGTAAACAAAAAATTTACATCTGTATATTTTATACAAACTAATAGAATGTATGCATATTTTATAACACTTTTACATTTAAAATTACATTTATGAAAAACTATTTACATACATAATATGTTTTTTTTTTTATGCCAGTGACTTCATACATTTCATTAAACTGAAGTAGTAGAATCGCTTTATCAGACTTTCACTCTTCAGAGTTCAGTTGCAATCAAACAATCAATATTTGTTTACAATTACTGGATATTTTTCAGATTCATTCTTTTCATGAACTACTTTTACATTTTTGATGTATATGACTTTGTTTTTTTTTCCATTCACAAAATTTCTGACTGTAATGTATGACATGACCAATGACTGGTGTTTTTTTGTAAAAACAAAACAAAAAAAAACACTTCTGTGTCTTACATTGATTTGTATGACTTTAGGGATTTTGGATTGGATTCACAATATTTCTAAATCTAATGTATACAAACAAGTGAAATTCAATGAATGATTTTATTTATTTATTATTTATTCATTTATTTATAACTTTTTTGGACTTAATGTTTTATTTAAATTTATTTCAAAATTCTATCATTTTAATTTTTTTCCTATACTTCAAACTGTTATGTGTTATTTATTCTTATTGTGTTATTTAATGTGTCATTTGTCATGTGTCAATGGGTCATAATTTTCTAGTATATCTATTAACAAAATGACTTAGCAGCATATATATCTGAATTGAATGAATGAATGAATATTTGTTTTTTAACTACTGGCTATATTTCACTAACATTTTATATGGTTTGTTTTTTTCAATTAATCTGTTACTCTATCATTTAAAATCTTTATTCTAATGTAATACTTTGTATGAGTTCTATTTTTTTATATGATTCACAAGATTTCTGACTCTAATGTGAAAAGATCTAAAATTTAATGAATGAAATATTTTTTAATAATATCTCATTTAAAGTTTTTTTTATAATCTACTTTTAATTGAAATGATGAAAAATATTCACACAATATTATTTAAAGTTTTTTTTAATGTATTGCTGTATAAATTTCCTTTAAAACATAAATACTTATAATTTATGTAGAATTTATTTATTGGCAATAACATGTTAAAATGTGTATTTCAAGCGTGTATGTCCTTGTTTTTCTAAAAAAAAATCTCTGTGAATTGTACATAGATATTGTTTTAAATAAATTTTATGACACTGATTAATGAGGAGACCTGTTCATGGATGTACTTCTTTACAACAACTTAAAGATATCACTGAAGATACTATGGAAACCTGCAACTGACCAATTAATAGTAGCAGCAACCTATTCTTTTCCCCCCTAATTAATTTAATTAATAAAAGAAAAACTTGCTTTGTATACTGTCACAAACAATGCTAATGCATTGTGGAGTTTATGAACAGCTACTACAAAAGCGAGATCTCTCCTGTGCTTCAATTTTACTGTAGGAACGGCCAGCAGCATGAGGTCACCAGACTTCAGAGACCTGGATGGAGTGTACAATTTTATTAGATCAGAAAGGTAGTTTGGGCCTAGGCCATGTAAGCATTTTTAAGCAAGAACTAAAACCCTAAAATCAATTCTAAATAAAACCAGAAGCCAATGTAAAGAAGCCAATACAGAAATTCCTGTTTTCAATGTTATAACAGTGATTTTATAATGTCTTAGTACTGTTCAGGTTAGCTTCATGTTGGATTCATGCTGTTTCAGGGCATTTAATGAGCCCATTAGTGGTCTTCCGCTGCCATCTAGTGGTTATAATTGCAATTTCTCATGCAACACTGTGTTTAACCTTTATAACTATTATAGTGTTATTTTGTTTGCCCAATCGCTCTTAAATTTTACATGCTTGTTTAGAATGAAATTATGCATCATTTTAAACAGTTTTGAGAGATATTGTGGGCTTTATTTTAGGATTCATAGGCCTTTGTGTACACTATGTAAAGAACATATTATAAAATGACCAGTTTATAGTTGTCCAAATGCAAATGTTCAACATATTTTTGATAATCATTGACCTAGAGAATAGTACTGCACTGATTTTATTGATTTTGAGTTTAAAACCTACGACTAGTTCACAAAAGTAGGTTTTTTAAATAATCTCAAATATTTAATTAACAGTTTGATTGACAGCAGTGATCCTATAGTCAAAGTTATTCAGAATGAGGAGATCTATGGTTTCGTAAAGTTTTGAGTTTTCGTTTAGGTTTTAGGGTATATTTGACCACACCCTTTTCTAAATGACCCCGTTAAAGGTAACCAAAGGACAAAATTCTTTAGTTTTTTGATAATTATGTTTATCTAGAGCGTCCAGAGAATATTACTGCAGTGGTTTGATCGAGATTGAGTGAAAACCCTAGGACTAGTTCGCAAAAGTAGGTTTTTAACATATTTGTGAATGTTTAATGAATGATTTGACTGACAGCAATGGTTCTTGAGGTAAAGTTTCTCAGTATGAGGAGTTCTATCAAATGATATGCATATTATGTTGATGTGTGAAAAGTCGTGCAATATACAATCGTTTACTTACTTGAAAAACGCAATTTCGCCCCCCCAGTGGCCGATTTCTTTCAAAATTCTTACAGACCTTTAGGACCATGTGTCGAACATGCCCA
>NW_015666559.1:144596-146205 GCF_001515625.1 Sinocyclocheilus rhinocerous
TTTACTGTTATAGCGCCACCTATGGTCCGATATTCATGAAACTTTGCATGCTTGTTAAGAGTCATCGGACACATGTTTTCACCGAGTTTCGTAAAATTTTGAGTTTTTGTTTAGGTTTTATAGGCATTTGGGTATATTTGGCCACGCCCCTTCTCTAAATGACACTGTTAAAAGTAAGCGAAGGACAAAATTCTACACTATTTTGATAATTATTGATCTAGAGAGTCCAGAGAATTGCGCTGCAGTGGTTTGATCGAGATTGAGCAAAAAACCTAGGACTAGTTCGCAAAAGTAGGTTTTAAACGTAATTGAAAATATTTAATGAACGCAATGACACTGCATACCAATTTTCAAGCCGATCGGACAAACGGTTGTGCAGTTATCATAATTTTTATGTTTTTTCCATCTTGTAGTGCCACCAAGAGGCAGAGCGGCGTGGGTTTTTTTATTTATTCAAAGATTGAGCTTGTACACATGTGTACCGAGTTTGGTGAAGATATCTCATTCCGTTCAAGAGTTATAGCTAAAATAACATTTGGATAACGATAGCATAGACGTTTATTTATACGCTGTGGAGCACGAAAATCGAAATTTAAACTTTTTTTTGATAATTATTGATATTCAGTGTCCAGAGAATATTTCTGCAGTGGTTTGGTTCCAATCAGGCGAAAAACCTAGGACTAGTTCGCAAAAGTAGGTTTCGGATTTAACTCAATTTTGTAGGAAAACGGTGCATCGTAGAGCAAAAAAGATCGGTGTGCACTTTTGTTTGCACTGACCCAAGGATAGCAACGATGTACAGTTTTTTAGTCTACGACAAACGGTGTACGATCTACGGCCAAAAATGTCTGACATTTTAGTTTTTTGCGCTGTAGCGCCCCCCCTTTGGCCGATTGGGCCGGCTCTTTGCGCCCGAGTAGCGAGCATGACTACTACCTTTTGACCAAGTTCCAAGGCCTTACGGTTTGGGCTGCACGATCAGTTTTAGGGAATAATAATTGCAATTATAATTGCTAATATAGCTGCAAGCAGCAATTACCGGGGTTCAAGCACATGAAGGCATTTAAGGTGGTATGTTTTAGGCTAGTTAAAATAACATTTGGCTAACGTTAGCATAGACGTTTCTTTATACGCTGTTGAGCACGAAAATCGAAATTTCAACTTTTTTTTGATAATTATTGATATTCAGTGTCCAGAGATATTGATATTCAATGTCCTCCGAAAGAATATTTCGTGGTTTGGTTCCGATCAGGCGAAAAACCTAGGACTAGTTCGCAAAAGTAGGTTTCGGATTTAACTCAATTTTGTAGGCAAACGGTGCGTCGTGGAGCAAAAAAGTTCAGTGTGCACTTTTGTTTGCACTGACCCAAGGATAGCAACGATGTACAGTTTTTGAGTCTACGACAAACGGTGTACGATCTATGGCCAAAAATGTCTGAAATTTTAGTTTTTTGCGCTGTAGTGCCCCCCTTTGGCCGATTGGGCCGGCTCTTTACGCCCGAGTAGCGAGCATGACTACTACCTTTTGACCAAGTTTCAGCTCTCTAGGCCTTACGGTTTGGGCTGCACGATCAGTTTTAGGGAAGAATAATAATAATAATAATTGCTA
>NW_015666559.1:146251-162736 GCF_001515625.1 Sinocyclocheilus rhinocerous
CTAATAAATATTAAAATGCTGGCAACAAAACTCAACACATATTATACATGCAAATATAACACATGCATTTTATGCATTTATTATTTTTAGTATCTTGAAACTCTCCCGAGCAGCGTTTTGCGCTCAGATAAGATGGCAATGGTCGTAGGGCGCCCACAGTAGGTCGAACACGATACCTACAGGTTAAAGCACATGTTAAAGAAGAAATAAGAAACATGTCAACTGCATCTCTCATTCAAACTTGCTCGCTCCCGCTCTCTCTTCCAGCTCGTCAGTCCTCTCCGCATTGGATAATGGGAAATAGTGCTTCAACAAGTGCACATCGGTTGTACACTTGAAATCCGAGAGGATTGTGGGTAAAAAGTAGTGAACGAATGTAGGGAATGAACTTGTCCACTATATAGGGGCTGGGGAGCAGTTTCGGACACAGCTGTAATAATACAACATAGAAAAAGTAGTCAAAACACATCTAACAGAACATACATTGTTAATTTTTTTCCAACATTAAGGTGCCTATTTTTTAATTAACAAAATGTCAATCTTCATCTTTATACAGAAGATCCAATACAATACAATATTCAAGATACAGTACAATCTTTATATTTATAATGAACCGTCACCTTAAAAATGGTGCTTACGAGCCTTAGCTACAGCAAATGTTGTCATTATGTCCTCCATATCCAAAGAACATCTCAACTCAACCCAACCTTTATTTATAAAGCACTCTCAAAACCATTAACAAAACCATTCAAATGGACCAAAGTGCTGTCCATAAATAATAAATAATACAAAAATTCATGCAAACATAAAATGATGAGACATAACATCAAGAAAAAATATACTGCGTTTCTCAATTACTAATCTCAGTTACGTTATGTAACCATCATTCCTTGAAAGAGGGAACAGAGATGTTATGTCGGCACTGACGTTAGGGGTCTCCCTAAGATGCTAGAGAGGAGGCAACACTTTGAGTGGAGTGAGCTCTCACCCCCAAGGGGCATGGCTCGCCTTGTATCTGCTACCCCAAGGTGATGGCATGCACTAGCCAGTGGACCAACCTCTGTTTGTAGACAGCCTTTCCCTTTTGCTGACCTCCAAAGCAGACAAAGAGCTGGTCAGAGCGTCTAAAGCTCTGGGTGCGTTCCACGTAAATGCGCAAAGTGAGAACGGGGCGCAGCAACATAAGATCTGCCTCCTCCCAGGGCAGTGCTTGCAGGTTCACTACCCGGGACCAGGTAGTGAACCTGCAAGCACTAGGGGAGTAGTGGGAACTTTCGGCAAATAACCAGGCCAGGGTCTCAGGGTAGCATGAGAGTCAGCCAGCCCAAATTCAAGGCACAAATCGATGACCGAAAATGCCTGCAGGTCCCCAATCCTCTTGATAGAAGTGAGCGCAACCAGGAGCACTGTCTTAAATGACAGAAACTTGAGCTCAACTGAGTTAAGCAGCTCAAAGGGAGCTCTCCGTAGTCCTGCAAGGACCACATAGAGATCCCAAGGGGCAGAGGAGGCGCAATCTTGGAGAATTTAATCTCCTCGCGCCTCTCAGGAACCTGATGATTAGGTCGTGCTTCCTTTAGAATCTTCCATCCACTGCATCATGATGCGTCGCAATTGCGGCGACATACACTTTCAAAGTGGAGGAGGGCAGCCTCCACTCCAACTTTTTTAGGAAGGAAAGCACAACGCTGACTGGGCATCTTTTGGCTCGAACAGAACACACCCCACTTCAGAGCATAAGCCTGCCTAGTAGAGAGAACTCTAGCCTGAATTATAGTATCTATCACAGCCTGTTAAAGGCCAGTGAGGTCTACCGCGTCCTGTCCAGAAGCCAGACATGCAGGTTCCAGAGATCAAGACGTGGGTGCCAGACAGTGCCCTGCCCCTGAGAAAGAAGGTCCTTCCTCAGGGGGGATTCTCCAGGATGGGGCTGTCGCAAGGAGCATGAGAACGGAGAACCAGGTTAGGGTGGGCCAATATGGCGCAACCAAGCAGGACCTGCTCCTTGTCCTCCCTGATCTTGCACAAAGTTTGTGCAAGGAGGTTCACTGAGGGAAATGCATACTTGTGCAAACACTGGGGCCAGCTGTGAGTCAGTGCATCCATGCCAAGGGGGGCCACGGTCAGGGAATAGAACAGCTGGCATTGGGAGGATTCCTGGGAGGCGAACAGGTCCACCTTGGCTTCCCCGAATCGACTCCAAATGAGCTGAACCACCTGGAGATGGAGTCTCCATTCTCCCAGAAGGGTAAGCTGTCGTGAAAGCGCATCAGCTGCGTCTGACTCCAAAGGAGGAGATGGCAGGCGAGTTGCGACATGTGATAAGAGTGTACCCCCCTTGATGGTTGACGTATGCAACTGTCACAGTGTTATCCATGTGGATGAACACATGCTTGCCTTGCAGCAGTGGACGAAACCAGCGAAAAGCAAACAGTACTGCTAGCAACTCAAGGCATTTGATATGCAACTGCAGTCGTGGTCCCGTCCAGGAGCCCGAGGCTGCGTGCCCGTTGCATACAGCGCCCCAGCCCATCCCGGAAGCATCTGTTGTGACAACACCATGCCTCGACACTTGCTCCAAGAAAGTCTGGTGTCAGAGTGGTGTGATAGCCACAAGATGTGTGCCTCACCACCATACTCATCTGGGGACTTGATTCTGAACCCAATGCTGAAGCGGTCTCATATGCAACAACCTGAGCAGCATTACTGCCACCGAGGATGCCAACACCAGCAGTGCCATTTTATTAACATATGTTAATATCACACTAACACTGTGTATTTTACACTGTGTCTTAGGAAATATAACATTGCTGTGTACTGATCAAATTATTTCAATGCAGTGATGGCACACTTCTCTCCAGTTATTACATGATTCTTAATCCTAAAATGGTTTTTATTTTGAAAGGGTGTTTATTGTCAATACGTGGATCAAATTTAAATTTTTTGGTGACACCTAAAACAGTTATCTCCTAAAGTGAATCTTCATGTGTTCATTAAGGGTTACTTTACGTCTGAAACATTTTCCACACTGATCACAGGTGAACGGCTTCTGTCCAGTATGAATGTCCATGTGAGTCTTAAGATTTCCTTTCTGTGTAAAGCTCTTCCCACACAGTTTGCAGGTGTGAGGGTTTTCTCCAGTGTGAACTCTCATGTGGGAATCAAGGGATGGTTTATATCTGAAACTCTTTCCACACTGAGAGCATGCGTAAGGCTCCTCTCCAGTGTGAACTCTCATGTGAGTCTTGAAGCTTACTTTATGAGCGAAACGTCTTCCACACTGTTGACATATTAAACAATCCTCTCTTGAGTGAATCCTCATGTGGGAATCAAGGGTGTCTTTATGTGTGAAACTCTTTCCACACTGATCACATGTGAATGGCTTCTCTCCCGTGTGAATTATCATGTGTTTTTTAAGGTGTACCTTTTGAGTGAAACTGTTTCCACACTGTTGGCAGGTGAAACGCTTCTCTCCAGTGTGAATTATTATGTGGCTTTTAAGGTTCCCTTTTTGACTGAAACTCTTTCCACATTGTTGACAGGTGTATGGTTTCTCTCCCGTGTGAATTTTCAGGTGGTCTTCAAGGTTTTGTTTTCGACTGAAACTCTTTCCACACTGATGGCAGGTGCAAAACCTGTAAGATTTTTTCTGGGCTCTCCTTCTTGAGGAAGTCTTTTTGGATTTTTTTCCAGTTATGAAATCATGATGTTCCTCTTTTATGTCATTCAGTTCTTGATTCTCCTCTTTCAGTGGTATCAGGTCTACAGTGGAAAAAAACAAATACACGTTATTCACACACTATAAAGACAGAACTGAATGACAACAGCGAACAAGAGGGAGAATGTGTGCACTGTGTGCTCAGGCGCCGCCGCAGCCGTTCTCGGCGCCATCAAAATAAAAGTCCCGCCTGGAACACATCGGCCAAACAGAAAAACTTATCGGCCGAAGCCGATATTTGAAAAATGGCAGATATCGGCCGATATATCGGGCTTGGCGATATATCGGTCGACCACTAGTTCTTTGTGTGTAAAAGTGTTTATCTGCGTTTTGTTATGGTCAGATATGTACAAGGAAGAGCACAGGAAACGCATCACAGGATGACGGGGTGGGATGTGATGCGTAATAATATTGACATTTTCACCAACAAATCGCCTTTCTGTGTGAGTCATAGCACGAGCACGGAAGAGTAAACACACAGAGACAGCCCAGGGAGCTGCTAAGTTTCATCAGATCGCGTAAATCAGTGGAAAATGAATAGAAATTATGATTCTGTCTGAAGAAATATGAAGTAAACCTGAGTAAATATATCTATATATCTCCATGTATATGCATCTTTGGACTATAAGCCCTTATTGACGCTGATCAGTGAATCTATGTGAACACAAATAAACCGCTGCAGACGTGACTGAATATGAATGCGTCGTGAATTTCTATTCTAGATTTGACATAATACGTATTTATTATTTTGCATTTCTGACATAAATTACTGTCAACAATGCAACAATGTTTTATCAAAACAGTGGTCAAATATCAAAGCTAGAGTCTTTAATCTTCCTACTGATGCACAGTTTGTCCAGATCAAGTAAGAGTGTGATGTTTTAACGTGCTGTTAAAGTGAAACAACAATAATCTGGGGCCGTCGCCGATCTTTGAACGCAAAGGGGTTAAATGAACACTGTTGTGTGGGTTGTATAATCACTAATCAGAGTATTAAAGTAACACTAAAAAAGCGTTGCCGTTAATTAGACTTAATTAAATTAGACTTAGGAATTAAGTTGGAGTCAATTATTACGCCTATGCTATGGTTACCACACCTCAAGACATTGTTCAGATGTTGTATTTCAAGACGATTGTCAGGTTTTTGTCCTTAAAACACACTGTGGAGGAATAACATCTTGCATATCTCATCTCAAGCCTCCTTTGATATCATTGGTTCAGGCCTCAGTTACTAGTTTTAAAATGAGCAGACTAATGCAGTTATTACAAAGAACGTCTTGGTTACATATGTAAACCTTGTTCCCTGAAGGAGGGAACAGAGACGTTATGTCGATACTGATGTATTGGGGTCTCACTTGGGAGCCCAATCACCTCTTTGTAGTACAAGAAACGGCCAATGAAATTTGGCGAGCGGAATATACATGCCAAGCCACTTCCCATACATACAGATATGTGAGATGGCGGCATGCATCCACTCATTCAGGTTTATGCTGAGGAGCTGAGAACACATCACGGCATTTCAGTGGTAGTTCATGGTTGTGGCAAGAGTGATGTAATGTCTCCGTTCCCTCCTTCAGGCAACGAGAGTTACATTCATAACGGAGACATTCCCTTTCAGTCAGTCACCTTTAAGGTCACATTGATACAGACGTATTGTGGTCCCTATGGAAAGCACCACAACCATTGAACTATGTTACGAGATTTGGTAATGCAGGTGGTGGTAAGCGTAAACGTGCCTAGACAGATGCAGTCGCAAGCCGTAACCTTCCCAATGCTCTAAGTAAGCCATAATCCTTCGCACCTACTTAGAGGGGTTGAAAAGACTCTCTGAGGGGAAGGTCATTTGGTGTTCCTTCTTTATCTTACCTTTTATTTATTTATTTATTTTGTTTAATGAAAACTTTCTCAGTAACGACAACATGTTGAGGAAGCTGCGGAGCCACATCCTACCCATAGGGAAGTGACGTGGAGGATGCACATGTGGACTGACCTAGGGCAATACAACATATGGAAGAACCACTGCGGTAGTTCCTAAACAGACATGGAACAACTAACAATGCAAGGTCAGACAGAAGACATTCTGTCAAGGGAAAGACACAGGTTTTCCAAAAGGGATGAATGGACTATGGGAAAATACACATACAGGATTACTCGAAGGGGATCTCATGTATTCAGCACCTAACCCAGTACAAGGGCTGACTGGACTGCCATGCAACATGAGTACTGAGCCTGGTGTCAGCTTGATCGACGCAGGGTGCTGGAGGAACTCAGCCAGGGTTCACCGCCTGGGGAACTCTCTTGAACAGCAGAAAAGGTCCTTCCTCAGGGGGATTCTCCAGGGAGGGGCTCACTGGGGGGAATCTGTACTTACACAGACCCCAAGGCCAGCTGTGTGCCAGTGCATCCGTGCTGAGGGGGGCCTCGGTCAGAGAATAAAACCGCTGACAATAGGAGGACTCTTAGGAGGCAAACGGGTCTACCTCAGCTTCCCCAAATCAATGCGATGTGAGCGTACACCACCTTGATGGTTGATGTATGCAACCATCACAGTGATGTCTGTCCGGATGATGTGTTGTCTTGCCCTGAAGCAGCAGCCAGAAATCGAGTAGGGCAAGCAGTACCACTAGCAACTTGAGGCAATTGATATGCCACTGCAGTTGAGGTCCTGTACAGGAGCCAGAGGCAGCGTGACTGTTACATACAGCGCCCCAGCCCAATCTGGAGGCATCTATTGTGACAACAACATGCCTCGACACTTGCTCTAAGGGCACTCCTGCCTGTAGAAAAGCAAGGTCTGACCAAGGGCTAAATAAGCGGCAACAGATTGGCGTAATGCTCACCCAATGTGTGCCAACCTGTAAGTTCATCTGCTTCAAGAACATCAAGTAAAGTCGAGCTATATTTTCATTCCGCTACATGTGGGGACATACAGTGGAACGAAATGTCATACCTCACAGGACCACGGTGCTACATAAATACAGACATACAACAATGGAGTAAAATGTTACCACCTCTCTGTGTAATGTAGTTTTTAAGTTACTTTATTAATAAAATCATCAGAGCAGCGCTGACTACACATTTCTGTGAGTGTGCAAGTATGTGTCTGTACTGCATGTGTTTGTATAGGAGAGAGAGCGAGAGAGTATGTGCTTTCTGTACATAATTTTGCATGTAATTTTGTGGCAAAAACATGGAAATAGTTTGACATTTTTTGACATTTTTATCTTATTGTTTACTACATTTGCTTGGTTAGCATCATTGTGTTTTTTTTTTGTGGCTGTTTTAGGCTGTAAGGTCCTTTGAAATAACTGAAAACATTTGGTGAAGTGATGTGGAGGTACCTAAAAGCTGTCTAAGACAACAGAAGAACACATTGTTTCACGCGCACACTGTAGACTTGCGTGGCATAAAATAAGGCTTGCGTAGCATATAACGATTACAGTAACTTGGGACGATGTCAAATAAGAGTTCTGTGCGGACCACAAACACCCCGACTGGGTTAGAGGTGTGGCTGAATCCGTGTTCAGAAAGGCGCGGAAAACAAATAACGCGTTCTACGGAGGCACCAAAGGGACATGGGTTACCCGCTTGCTAACGGTAGCCTGTTACATTACAGTACATAAGATTTCACTTACCACATAAACAGAGTAAGGAGAGATGACTGATAGGATGATGGCGAATGATTTGCAGATCCTGAGCAGCACTGACAAAACATCTAATCTTGTAAAATGTGTGGTAAGTACTGTCGAGTGCTGCTCTGTACGTGTGATCGCGAATCTCGAAAGTGAAAGTAAAAAACAAGCGTGCGTTCAAAAGCGATTTCAATGCCCCGCATAATAATAACGGCTCCCTGATGCCCGCAGTTTATATACAGTATAATTAATTATTATGGGTGTTTGTGCGTGCATGCGGGGGAAGGGTGCGATTTTCGAATATTATTTTTGCTTGGAATGCCCATCCCTACTTAGAACATCATCAACCAATCAGAATCAATCATTTAACAGTAGTATAAGTCATAATAACGAATGCCTTGTACATTGTAAGTAGGATTTTCTCAGGTTCACTTGAAGGCAGCATTAGTATCTCACGTCTCATCATGTCTGTCCACATGAGGCGACTCGCTCCATGTCAAATAAAACCGCTATAATTACGACACTCTTCAAATATCACTCGTTTCTTAAGTGTTGGACATTTTAATAAGGATCAAATGAGTGAGTTCAGCTTTGAGAATGAAAACCAACCTTTTTGTTCCTCAGTATCTTCATGTTTGACTCTGAATGTTTCTTCAATCTTCATGTCTTCACTCTCCTCTTTAATAAACGCCATCTTTATAATAGTGTGTCTCTCAGTCGCTTCAGCAGGAGTTTTTCTGTGTGTTTGGACACTTTGTCCTGTTTAAAATGAGAAAAATTAACAGCAAATAAAATAAACCCAAACTAGATCTCTGAGGCGTCTCAATCAGCTCCCTAGTTCAGTAGTCAGCACACTAGTTAGGGAGTCAGTCAGAGTGAGAGTTAATGGCCTGATTAGCTAATAAACACTGAAAACTATCACTATTAATGAATGAAAGAACACAAAATACACAGACACTTAATACTTAGTTATGATTAATAATTTGTATGTTTTCAGAGTTTGCTAATTTGATATTGATTTTATACACCGCTGATTCGAACGAGTAAACTGAATCATTTAGCGAGCGATTCAAGTGAATCGTTTGGCGAATCAACTGATTCGGAGTTTCAGAAGGCTCCGTTTCTCTATCACAACTTGCCACTGAACAAATTCGTGTTCATGATGAACTGATTGTGAGACGTAGCTTTTATGTTGCTTGTGTGCGGATGCGCTTTATATCACACAAAATATCCTTCATGAATGTTGCATAAAGCGTTATAATATTACACTCAAGAATACTTCATCCGCTTTATAGTTCTTATAAAAGTTATACACATGTCTGCATCGACTTAAACACTTTAAATGTTTAAAAACACAAACCTTTCCTCAGCCGAATCACAACAGATGCAGGAGCGCGGCGCAGCCTTATGACGTCACAGCGGCAGACCAAAATAAAAGTCCTGTTCACTCGCTAAAAGTGCATAGAAATTCACACATAATGAAACACGTCAGCTGTATTCAGAGTTGAATTCTTGGTGAAATATATATTTAAATGCATGTTGTCCAATGATGTACTGAAAGGAGCTGCCAGTGAAAGAGTGTGTAGCACATAGACGGTTTAGACAGAATCTCACATATTATGTTTTTGTTTTGTAAAAGAGCTTTATCAAGATTTGATATTGTACTATTATACAATAATCGAGGTTTGACAATGGAATGAAAGCTTTAGGACCACACTTAAACACACACAAATGCAACAATCAACATTCTGCAGTATGTCAACAAACACAAACTGTGTGTGAGGCTCAGTCTCTCTTAACCCTTGTGCGCTCCTCGTTTGGGAGTCACACTCATGGTCTTTGTATTAAAATAGAGACTAGGCCTTTAAAATCCAGCACCTCCTGGTGAGAGCAAAGCAAGAAAAACATGTAATTTCATGGTGTAACCACTAGATGCCTGTATAGGAATCTATAGAGAGGCTTGTGAGTTCCCTCGTTGTTTTTAGACATAATATACATTTAAATTCACAACCTAATAAAAGTAAACAATTAAGGCATTCTCAAAGACTACTATTTGTCCAGGTTTATATATATTTTTTTGTTTTAAATGTTGATTTGAAGCGTCAGTTTTTGCATTATTATTACTACAGTCAAACGTCTGCTTCGTGGGGGATTTGTAGATTGTGCACACAAAAATTCTCTGAATTTTGTCCATTTCCCATTCATTTCCTATGGTCGGTCATTTTTGACCGAAGACCATGAGTGTGACTATTTAAAGCACTTAGCCTGTTCGAATCATGCCCTAAATTTTTGTGTGTGTTCACATACCAAGTGCCATAAAAGTCACCAAGTTTCGTACCATTCCGATGAAGCTACGACTTTTAAATGTTCAAAATGGAACATTCTTAGACCGCTCACAAGGGTTAAGGAAACCATTATTGTTAATGTTCAGATTGTTATGAAATAATAAATGGTAATGATTTCACCATTTTAATGTGATTATTTCATATTTCGTAGAGAAACCAGATGAAATGATTGTGACTCAGCAAAACTGTCCTGTCTTGCACTCTATTTGTTCATTTCAGGCTTCTCTTATGAGATACTAAGGGGTTTTATAGGTTATTTTTTGTATGCGTGCAGTAATATTGCAATGAAATGTGTGCAGTAATGTAGGCTTTAACAGGAGACGAGTGGAAGCGCTGGAGGCAGACAAAAGAAGTTTGAATGATTGCATGCGACATTGATTTTATTAAAAAAGTACAATAAACTAATTTCAGACTCAATATTATCTGTTTTGCTCAATTTCTCAAACGAAATAGTTCCAATCAAAGCCTCAGCAGAACTGAATGAATCAAGGGAGTCAGTGATTCGATCAGAAGATTCAAGTTCATGCACAGCTCTAAGGTCTGAAGAGACTCGTGTGACACCGACGAGGAGCAGCCGGTACAGTAGAGGACAGGGAGGAGCGCAGAAAACAGGACAAAACATACAACAAAAACTACAACTCCCAGCAGGCCGTTGGGTCACTGGCGGCACATCAATGAATGACACACACCATGATTATAAAACACAAATTCATACGTCCTGGGACGTAACAGTTGTCTCTCACATTTGTTGTTATATATGTTTTTTAAACTTTGATAAAGAACAAACGTATGCCATGCGTGAAGGGAGTATAGTTCACTTTTATGAAAATTGGCTTGTGTTTCTGTTCATTTGTAGGTCATACTGGATAAATGCATTAGCTGAATAAACGTAAAAGTAAGTTATTTTTCTATGGGGAGAATGTGAAGAGCTTTATTCATTCATTCTGATTTTTTGCATGTGGACTTTCCAGGATTCCTCCTCTTGGGATTCCCAGTCCAGCCGAACCTGGAAATATTGCATCCGGTGAATAACACAACCACATCTGTCCCAGAGTCACACACATGCAGTGAAATCCTTCGACCACCACAGCACAATACTTTCACTGAATTTAAGTCCTGGATGGAGTCTGCGATTCCTCAGTCCCCAACTTTTGGAGTGGCCTAAATTCTCTGCTACTGCTTTTAGACATTTGTTTCTTTGACGTTCACAAAATGTATTGGCATTTCAATGTAACTCTAAAAATCTAATTCACTTTTTAGGGGGAATTTGATCTAAACATGGAAAAAAACAAAACATCAACTTTCAGAGGAACTCTGCTACTGTGTTTAGTAATGTATTCATTTAGACATTAACAACATTTTGAGCAAATACTTGGTAGCTTATTCACATAAGATGTTCATGAAATATAATTAAAGAAAGTTTGAAATGTATTTCTCAGGAGTGTCCAAACCTGCTCCTGGAGGGCCGCTGTCCTGCAGAGTTTATCTCCAGCCCTAATGAAACACAGCTCAACCAGCTAATCAAGCTCTTACTATATCACTAGAATCTTCCAGGCAAGTGAAGGAATGTTGAGTTGCTTCATTGAAAGCTTATTGTATTACTGTATTAAAAGCTCTCTGTATGATGCGAGAGAGATGGACTGAGCGAGTGTGATTACCTGCATCTGATACAGCATTCATTCTTCAGCTCAATCTCATATATAAAACATTAGTTTGAATGTTCGCTGAGGAAAGCGATATCTTTGTCGTACTGTCTTTTCATCTGTTAAGGGTGATGTTATTAACTGTTATTAAAAGTAAAAATAACTTCCTTGTTTACAACAGCATTTCACAGTCTGTTTCAATATAAAAGTCTTTACTGGTGACTCACTCAGAAAAACAGTCCCTTGTCGTCATCTAATGGAGGAATAATGTAACTGAAATCACCATCACGAACATACACACTGTTTCCCATTACTAAATACTATTATTAAATACCACTATTATTTATTTAAAAATTATTTATTGAATAATGATATTCCGGCCCAAATCCAAGTGTGACGTCGCAAGCCACGCCCATGTCCAAATACATCACATTCTCATTCATTTTGAAACAGAACCATCAATAAGAAGATAAGTCTAATTGTTTGCCAACTGCTAAAAAGAAGAAGTTGTTGTTGTTTTCCGTGTCAGTAAGTAAACAGAAAAATAATAATAAAATCTTTGGTCTTTACCAAGACTTAAAACGTTTAGCAATGAATAGGTTCTTTTCACTGCCATTAAAGTGAAATAACTGAACATAAATGTAGGAGCCTGAGAAAAATGCTAATTTTAGAAGAAAATTTCAGATGGCAAATGGCACTTGGATGCTTTTGCGTATGAACTCTACATATATATATATATATATATATATACACACACACAGTGCACTGATTCTTATGACATAAAATTAATGCTGAATGAACTTTTTATATACTTTGCCCCCCTCACATAACACTCATCTCACCCACTCACACACACACACACACACACACACACGGGCTCCAGTCGGACTCGGCCACGACGGACAGTAATTCTGATAATCTGTCGGATAAGGGCCGGACTAGGGCATATGTTTGAGGCCCGTGCAGGGTTCTGCTGAGCTTATTTGGTAGCAAACTCAATTTGGTACTGGCAAGGTGGCTTTATATACGCACGAGCGCACTTTGGATGTGACTGCGCACCGCCTCTGGAGCGCGCGAGTACCGAATGGCTTAAAAAGACGTGCAAATAAATAATAAAATTTTCTGACGATGCAACAATGACCCGATTAGGCAAGTGACAATTCTGTCAACTGTCCCGAAATGCGAGTGAAAGTCTTGTATCGCAGCGTGCAGCGGCTCTTGTAGCGCAGACAAGATGCGCCGATGTGAAGCCGTTTGAAGAGAAAGTCAAAGAGAGAAGACGCGTACAGCTGAATCACTCACGCTGTTTTCAAATGACTGATTTGATCAGTCTGTGTGGACTGGACTCAGTCTGTAGGTTTGATTATTTACTCATCAAACCTACATGCTATAGGCTATTGAATAAATGTGTGAATATCCATCATTTTAAAGTCAAAAGCTGCGGGAATGAGTAAAACTATGCGATATAGCCTATGCGCAATCCCGCACCGAACTTCAGGACCTGATTAAACACAATTCTATTATACAGAGTTTTGTGAAATAGATTTCAATTACTTTTCCAAAACTTTCTGGGTTTATTTATTTTTCCAAAACTTTTCCAGGCCTGGAAATTGGTGTTTTAAAATTCCATGACTTTTCCAGGTTTTTCATGACCGTACGAACCCTGAAGAGGCACTGACCGATGAAGTTTCATATCCGGTAAAAGCCTGGAATCATCATCATCCACTCTCGAAGTCCAGAGCAGCTGTGGCAGATTGGAATGATGCCCATATGGTGACCCATACTTGGAATTAGTGCTCTGCATTTATCCCATCCAAAGTGCACACACACAGCAGTGAACATCAGTGGTTGAGGACCTTTTCAGTGTGCACTACACTTTTCTCCCAAGACTTCAGGCAGACTTGGACACATTTGCAGAAGCCTGGAATCATCATCCACTCTCCTCAGAGGGCAATCGAAGTCCAGAGCAGCTGTGGCACATTGGAATGATGCACACAAATATTGACCAATCTGAGAGATACGAGGTATGGTGATGCTGTTTTAGTTACTCTGTCACCACACTGCTGTTTATGTAATAAGTGTATTCCTAACTATTTAACTGCTATACCTTCAGGACGTCGAAGAGCCAGATCTAGACTGGGATGTAGCAGCTACTTACGATGCCTGTGAAGATTTCGGAGTTGTTGTTCCAGAATTTGAATGCCCTTTTGAGTTCAGATGGGTTGAGGGCTCTTGAACATCTGCTGAATTCAACTGGTCCTAATATCCCTGTCAAAGAACTGTACTTGCTTTGTCGGGAGTTTGTTTCAACAAATATGAATACAAAATCAAATAAAGCAAGCATAAAGACTGAACAGCATAATGAATTTATTTTGCTTTGAAACTTACTGTGTATTGATGTACATTTTTTTCACGTCTGAATTGAGTTTGGAACAATTTGGCAGCAATCTTGGCTGCTTTTGTTGTAATACATGTCAATGAAAAAAAATAAAAAATAAACTACAGTCAAATATCCAAAAGCTACTGTATCCCTATTTTTTAAACATATTAATAACGCCATAACAGTTACAGAAGGTACACAGTATAGTGATTTAACACTATACAAGGAATCCATTTCATGAACGACCAAATTCTCTGCTATTGCTCACAGCCTGCCTCATAATGCCAAGGAACTCTGTGTATGTCCCTAGGTGCCGTGTAGGCGATTCAGAGTCTATTCTTTCTTTTGAGAGACAACTTTATTTATCATGCATTTATAGCTTCACCACTGCAGATCATTTACATTCCCCATACAGCTACATTCCACACTGCATGAAAGGTAATATTTGGAAAAAACATAATAGGGGCAACTTTAAGTGTGACTGAGTGCACCATACTAGAACTGATGCAATTTAAGTATTAAGAGTAAACTACATAAATTTATAAATCCAGGAAAAAAACTAATTATATTAAAAAAAGTTCAATTAAATTATGTTAAAAGAGACATATTATGCCCCTTTTTACAATATGTAATATAAGTCTCTGGTGTCCCCAGAATGTGTCTGTGAAGTTTCAGCTCAAAATACTCCACAGATCATTTATTATATAATTTTGAAAAAGGCTATTTTGAGTGGAAGCAGAAACACGCTGTTTTTCGGGTCTGTCTCTTTAATTGCAAATGAGCCGCTGCTCCCCGCCCCCTCTTCCAGAATAGAGCTGCGCCATTACAGCTCAGACCTGCTAAAAACATCTTTTATGGTTCTGATTATCATGTTTATAGCGCTGTAATCATGCGGTTTAAACCATATTAGTTTAAACTTCTGATATACGGTTTTCTGAGAGCAGGTTAATAGAAGTGTTTGTTTAAAATAAAAAGGCTAAGTATAGAACATGAATTAAAAACAGGGCTTCTACTCAATCTCGGTCAGATTGAAAAAGCATTTTTTAATTATTTTACAGGCATCATAGGTGTTTAAATACTATAAAACAAAGCTCAACTAGAAAAAAAATTACATTGACATTTTTTTCAGGTCTGGAAATTACACTTAAAATTCACCAAATATTTGATTTTTTTCTCATGACCATGGAAACCCTGAAAAAAGCTGGAGATGCAAGTCTACGCATGAGTATAATGTTACCAAAAAAAAAATCTAACCCTAATGGGTGGATTCAAGAGAAAGGAGGAGTAGAGAGCCGGATTGAAAGTACAAAACATCACAGTATCACATATACTACACCTTACCTGACAATGTCTTCCTTTCGATCACATGTTAGGGGTCCTGTGTTCCCACATGCTGCGATGCTTTCAGAAAGGTCAAGTAAGCTGTAGTGTCTGCGGTCTCAATCTAAAGAAATGAAAACAATGAGTAACACAGACATACGGTACACATATGTATAAATCTTAATTGAGTTGAATTAGAAAACCTTGTCAATAAGATCTAGCAGGTCTGCATCTGTTATGTCAGCTGATCTTTATTAATCTCCCCGGAAGAAATTAAATTGTATATCCACTCCATGAAAAAGTTGGGTGGAGGGGCATCCTGAGCAATGCTCACTGCCATTACTATCCTAAAGTACAACAGGGCAGTTCAATTGACAAAGAAAGGCATTAAATGACAAACTGTTATAGGATTTTAATTAGGGCTGGGTATTGACACAAATTTCACAATTCAATTTGATTTTTATTCACAAGCTTGCAATTCGATTTGATTCGATTCGACATTGATTATTTTGTATATATACCCACATAGCAAACGGACTTGGCCCAAGTGTGGCCTCATAATGGCACTGCTGGCCTGTTGCCGGCACTGGCATGCATCATGTCAGCCGACTATGGGCCATGCGTGGCAATGATGGCACTGCATGCATGACGGCAGACTACATTTGGGCCGATTGTGGATGGGAGGTGTGTGGCCCAGATCAGTGTAGCGATTATGGGCCATACTTTATGTACTGGACAATTATAAGTATTTAGACCTGCTACTATATATTCAAGGCAAGATTTTTAATTCTCTCTCTCTGAAACATATGTAATGATTTTAATAATTAAAAAAATGTTAGTTCGTTTTTATTTAACCTGGACAATCTGTATATTAATGAAAAGATTTCAGACTTTTGCATTAATATTTGGGCTTTTTTTTTTTTATCGGGAATTGAAATGAACAAAAACCCGCCGAATGCGGTTAAAAATCGATCGTGGCGGGTAACGTTAACGCAACTAAGCATTTTGGCAGGTCATGCATGATTCATGAATTCCATCGCTATCACAGCCCTACTGCAAGCCTGAAAGTGTAAAAGGGGTCGGACACTGATAGAAGTCTTTCAAATATAGAATAATAGTCTCTTTTTGACGTTTTTTTTAAATACCTGAATTCAAACTCGGATGCCACTTTGTTCTTTATTGAAGTGAACTTTTGCCCATATAGCTGATTCACTGCCGCCTTGAACTTGAGAACGCGAGTACAGACTGACGCGACTGGGGTGCGATAGACCGGTGTCCGGCCTGCGGGATGTCCGAGGCGCGGTGCTTCCTATCCGGTGTGCGGAACTATGTAATGCTGTTAAAATGATCTGACAGTGAAAAATCACTGACAACTAAAAAACAAAAGTTTATTCAAGTGTGCTATTAGTATACTTCTGTTAAACTAAAAAATAGGAAAGTATACTTT
>NW_015666559.1:165415-172200 GCF_001515625.1 Sinocyclocheilus rhinocerous
CGTGTTTTCATTGTTATACGGTAGGGGGTGGTAGTACACATCTTCTGTACAGAATTTCATAAAAACACAAGTGAAGAAGAAACCGAAACAACAGATGCTTCCACATGTATTCTAACACGATCATCAGACATAAAACAGCATCAAAACTGTGTAAATTTGATGTAATGTCGACCAATGAAGAGGTAATAATGACTGTCAAGCTTTGGGGGGTTGATCGACTTTATCTATGTTTTGATTATCGTTCTGAATCCAATTCATAGTCTTTTTTCAGCTTTTTGTTCAAAATGTTGTTTATTTCTTTATTTTTTATTTATGAAACTTATCCACATTCAAGTGTTTAAAAAAATAATGCATGAAGCTAGAATAAAATGTTTTTGTTTGCAAGCAGATACCCTGTTCTTTCTTTTGGTGTTTTGTATGTTCAGATATTTATATAACAAAATACAGTATATACAAATTAATACCTAAATAGGGACATAGTAGTATACTTAAAGTATGATGTAAAGTTCACTTAAAGAAAACTTACGAGTATACTTGCAGTATAAAACTACTAAACTAGTAGTTTACTGAGACTATACTTCAAAGTGTACTAAAAATGCTACTACAAGTATTTAATTAGTAAACTATCAGTATACATATGTTCACTTTTAGTATAGTTGCAGTACAAGCTAAAAATATTGTTGTAAACTAGTTGTGTACTTAAAGTTTACTACTGTTATACTTAAAGTATACCTTTATATACTAGAAAGTGGGCCAATTTAGTCCCAAGGAGTATTGAAATAGTACACTTACAAGTATACTACTAGTACACTGATATTTGTATACTTGCTACATAAAGTATACTTAAAAATATGCTTGAACTTTACTTAAGTATACTACTTTTTGGTAAGGGAAATCAGCAACAGTGATTGACTTGTAAGCTGAAAGTGATTCAATGGTTGTATAATCAGATTTAATTATATCTAAATCTAATCTGTGACTTTGATAATCGTGATATTTCTGTTTTAGCTAGTAGACGTTCTGAATGGCCTGTAATAACTTAAATATTTAGTAACCAACTTGGCTGGTTCACTACTTTGGAATACAAAGCTCATTTCATGGACTGTTGAATAAGGTGTGGTCTGTTGTCCCAGATAGACATTCATTTAAATTACAGCTGAATTTTGACGGTCTACCCCTGTTCAAAAGTAGTAGTACTCCGTTTTGGCCCATTCTTGATATGTTGCAGGGGTACAGCGAGAAACCGGTGCTGATTGGTCTTTTTTGTGGCAACACTAAACCAAAGTCTTTGTTAGAGTATTTGCAACATCTGGTGAGTGAATTAAAGTCACTGAGCAGTGGGTTTGTTTTTCAGGGAAAGAGGTTATTTTTGAACATCTGCTCTTACGGGAAGCCAAACAACCCAAAAGTGGGACGAAACAGCGCGGTATTAAAGTGTTCGTGCCGCGCTGACCTGTCATAGGCGCGGCTCAATGGACCGAGCTGCGCGACCGACTCGACAGTGCAGAGAGAACGTGTTTACTAGCGCCACCGACCTGACAGCGCGGCGCTGATCAGTTACAACAGCGCGGCATGAACATTACTCTCCGCAGAAGTTCCTGTTTTTTTCCTGCACATAACATAATGAAGAGTTATTACATTTCTTTTGCTTAAACACATTAAAATTAACCATGATTTTATTACACTAACCTTTTAACCATATATTTGTAGTTAAACTGTGGGTTAAAAAAAGACAATCAATCCATGGTTATTGCACTTTTACTATAGTAAAACCATTGTTAATTTCCGTTAATGTCCTGACAGAAAAGTATCCGTACATTTTACTCTTTTTTCCAAATATAATCATATGCTACAGTTACACAAATATCCTTAAATGTAAAATTTACTTAAAATATGCCTTGATGAACGAAACCATAAAATATTTTAATTCTAAGAGGATAATGGAAGTTTCTGCTGTGAACGTGCACTACTAAATATGGGCTATACGTGCTTCAAAGTAGCTAACACTACTGTTTACATGTAGTAATATGAAAGATAATAAGCAAAAGAAATGTAATAACTCTTCTTATGTTATGTGCAGGAAAAAAACAGGAACTTCTGCGGAGAGTAATGTTTGCGCTGTCAGGTCGGTGGCGCTAGTAAACACGTTCTCTCTGCGCTGTCGAGTCGGTCGCGCAGCTCGGTCCATTGAGCCGCGCCTATGACAGGTCAGCGCGGCGCGAACACTTTAATACCGCGCTGTTTCGTCCCACTTTTGGGTTGTTTGGCTTCCCATATGCTCTGTTGTATGTGACACCCCAGCCCGAGCCTTTGTCAAAGGTGTGAAATCGCACTGTGCATACCATGGATGTGACAAGCGTCACCAAACTGGTGTCCGTATAGGACATCGAATGACACTCCCTGATTTAAGTGCAAGACGTAGAACTGATGAATGCTTTAGACAAAATACAGATGTAGAACACCACCATGAACACTCACCTTTGGCTGACCTTAATGTTGACATGGTTGCCAGCTTCCCTTATGATTACATGCACTTAGTATGCTTAGGGGTTATGAGGCGTCTGCTTGATTTGTGGATGGGTCCTCCTGGACCCCTGCGTTGTCGTATGTCAAGCAGTCAAGCTTCCTTGATTTAAGAGAGACTGCTTTCTTTGAGGGATTACATTCCTTCTGAGTTCACTAGAATGCAAAAGTATGTCAGACTGCCATTTCATGACAAGTTTGTTGTTATACCTTTGCTGCATTTAAACAAACCACACTGCAGCTATTGATTTACATGGTACATTATACATTTTTTGGTAGCATGCAGTTGTTTATGGGTCCAGTAAATCTATATTTTGTTGCTCTCTTTGTATCCAAAGGCTTATTGTTTTAATATATGTATATATGTCTGTTCTTGTTCTTAATGGAAGTTCACACAAAAATGAAAATGTACTCATCATTTACTCCTAAGCTTGTATGAGTTGGTTTCTTTTGATAAACACAAAAGAAGACATGTTGAGGAATGAGTTTCTTCCTTCTGTTGAACACAGGAGAAATTTTGAAAAATGTTGGTAACCAGACAGTAGATGGTAACCACTGGCTTCCATAATATTTTTTACCAATGTTACCTTCGACTCTGGTTACCAACATTTTTCTAAATTTCTCCTGTGTTCAACAGAAGGAAGAAACTCATACAGGCTTGGAACCAGTGGAGGTGAGGAAATGATGACAGAAATTAAGCGTTAGCGTTAGTTCTGGCAGGTCACGTGAGTAAGTCAAATTAATTTATTTAAAATTGTACAGTCGAAACTTTTTTTTTTTTTATGCCCAGTACTTATAGTATTATAACTCACTTTTTAAATGTTAATTTGTGCATACTGTTGTATATAAATAATGCTACTAATACATGCATTGGTATTTGTTTAACAATGAATAAATTAAATGTTAATTCACAGATAAACATGTTGGCAATGAAAGGTGGGACAGACACCAGAGACGGAGTTTGGAGAATAATGACAGCAACGATAACAAACTCGCTGGCCAAGAATATAAATATGCGTGGAGTAAATGGGAAGATCAGCTTTAAAAGCTTGCAGTTAAGGAACATTGTTCTTGGTAAGTCTGTAGTGAGCATGACCTTTTTTTCTTTAAGTCAAATTAATTTATTTAAAATTGTACAGTCGAAACTTTTTTTTTTTTTATGCCCAGTACTTATAGTATTATAACTCACTTTTTAAATGTTAATTTGTGCATACTGTTGTATATAAATAATGCTACTAATACATGCATTGGTATTTGTAGGAGGTCATTGTTAGTTTACATTAACCAATGCAATAAGAAAGCAACTGTTTAAGACAGACCAGTACATTTTGCAATTAAATGCACTTTCTTGGGGTGGTAATAAGATGTTATGCTTTGAATGTGTTAAATTATCAGTACTTCAACATTGCATTAGTTACTCTGTTTACACCACAGTAAGACAGCAATTAGTGTCGGCCCAGATCCGGCAACATCTGGCCCGCATGGATTTCACACGGCCCAGATGTGGGCCGGATCTGGGCCGACACTATGTTGCTGTATGGGGCATATCTCAACATTTTTAAGGTTTTTGTTCTCTAAAATGGTCTTGTTTGTCAAAATACTGTTGTCAAACTCTGACAAGCCAGTTAGTACAAGCATTAAATAGTGCCACGTTATAAGCAATCATTTCCTGTATCAAATGTAACCGAAGCAACCTCATTTTAATTTGTTAAAACACAAATTTATTTACAGTAGGTGGATGAATGTTTGTATATGTATTTAGTAATTTTGTATTATTATTTTTTGTCTTTTAGCTGCTGTGAGAAAAAATAGTCTGACACAACATGCCACCGATCAGGAGATAGAAGCAACTATACAAAGATGGCTTCAGCTTGCTCCTGATAGAGATGGAGGAAGGAGAGAGCGCTTGGGGAGAAAAGAGGGGCTGCAGAGCTGTACTTCACTTCCGGAGGACAGTCCTAAATAAGATCACTTTCTGATGTGTTAATTTGTTTTAAGTAATTGTTTTAATTTGCTCTCTGTTTGTTGAGAGTAAAATTACATTATAATTTGATTACATTTCAGTGCTAGATTCATTCAGATTAATTTAGTTATAATTGAAACATTTTGTACATTGTTGGCAGTTCAGGCAACTAAAATAGCGTTCACACAGTTACAGAATTCTAGCTGTCATATTTTTTTTGTGCATTATTGTTAAATAAACAAATTTTGAGAATTTAATATTTTTGTGACTCATTTGTTCACATGGTTTGGGTAAGTTTAGGCTGAGTTATGGCTCAGTTTTGGGGTTTCTGGTTAAAGGGTGGTGTTGATATGGCTGAGAATTGGTACCAATAATAAAACCTGTTTTGGCCCAGTTCAGGGCCGGTTATGGCCCATGTGTGTTCATAGTTTATTAGCTTTAAGATAAAGAATATATGCACTAAATTTGAAAATATTTCAGATTTTACGTATAGAAAGCATAGAAAAAGTTTATGGTTGTGGGGTTAGCTTCAAGCTAGTTTAACGGCTACAAAGAATGTGTGCGGAATAGAAAATCTTGAAGTATAAAGTAGTGTAAAGTAAGCATACAAAACATAACATGTTAAAATAAAATTATAATAAAATTAGCAATCACTACCTACCTCTCTTTGATTGTCCATCTTGATAAATCTTTCCACTTGACCGCTTCAGCTCTTGATTGCTAATCACAGGCGTCCAATCACAACAGACTTCTGGAAAAACTGAATTAACCAATGACATTTGAGCTTACGATGAAATAAGTAAAGTCCCGCCCCACGACTGCCAAAAATAAAAAGTGTTTGCGCGAGCAAAATAGAAGATCGAGCGCAGGGAATGATGACGCGCGTGCTGCGAGTCGTGTTCGAGCACGCGAGGGCTTGATTTGCGCGCGGGTTTAAAATGAGCTTGCGGGCTCCCGTTTCCTCGCATGTAGATCTGTTATCCTCTCGCGGAAGTGATTTACTGCACACGCAAGCATCAGTTGTGCAGTTGTGGCAGTAAAATGCCGCCATACTGGACACATTCATATCACATTTTCTTGATGAACAAGACCTGAGGGTTAATGCCATCATACTTATATAATCTATCAAAGCAAGCAATCTCTGTTTAGCCTATGTATAGCCTACTGCATGGAGAACTGTCAATCCTATCATTCAAATGTTAACACTTTATGACACATCTTTAGAAAATTAAATCACAATTATAAATTAATTAAAAATATCCCAGACAGCAGCTGACTCCGCGCCGGATCCGTTTTCAAACCGGCAAATCCGCGTTACAGTCACACCCGTTTCAGTGGCTCGGTTTCAGTGGGCGGGAACTACTGTCGCAGAGCGGATCCGGGCCGCGTCCGAAACGAGCGCGTGTTTTGGTAATACTTTATTTCGATAGTCCACTTTAGACATTCTATTAACAGTAAGTAACTTTGCAACTACATGTCAACTAGCAGTTAGTAGAGTATTAGTAGACTGTCTGCTTAATATCTTCTAACACTTTCTTTGTCAACTTATTCTACTAACCCTAAACCTACCCTAACAGTCTACTCTGAGAATTAGTTGACATGTAGTTACAAAGTTACGTATAGTTAATAGAATGTCTAAAGTGGACTATCAAAATAAAGTGTAACCCGTGTTTTTTTAGAGTCCAGAGCGAGTTCAGAACGTCAAAGATATTTTGCGGTTCACACTGCAAAATTTAGGCATCACAGTGATGCTGAAAATTCAGCTTTGATCAAAGCAATAAATTATATTTTGAAGTATATTAAAATAGAAAACCAGCAGCTGAGTTCGAACCGGATCCGTCTTCAAACTGGCAAATCCGCGTTACAGTCACACCCGTTTTACTGATCTAATACAGATCCAGCCCGGCGTGAGTTTCAGTGGGCGGGAACAACAGGCGCAAAGCAGGTTGGGGCCGCCGCATCATTTGAACCGAGCGCGCGGATTTTTCTGGAGTTGAAAAGGCAGCCACAGTAACCTATATCAAAATCTTCACAAAGGTAACACTGTGTGGTCAAACTGATTGTGTTGTGTGTAGTCGTTAACTGAAAAGGCTGTGAGTTTTTTGCTCTTTATTTAATCGTGATGTTAGCTAACTCCTATGTGTTTAGAGCAGGGATCCTCAAATCTGGCCCACGAGATCCACTTTCCTGCAGAGTTTAGCTCTAACCCTAATCAAACACACCTGAGCATGCTAATCAATGTCTTCAGGATCATTAGAAAATCACAGGTAGGTGAGTTTGATCAGGGTTGGAGCTAAAC
>NW_015666559.1:172452-185469 GCF_001515625.1 Sinocyclocheilus rhinocerous
GGACAAATTAGGCAATGTGTAGAAATAACAATAAATCATAAAAGGAAAAATCCTTCTTGTATCATTAGACAAACAGTCCTTACATTCCAACATTTGGAACTGAGATAATATTTCACCTATGCATACCTTAAAAATAAAAAATAAAATACCTATGTCTTCACAGAATTGTCCAATTGGAGCAAATATTTTTCATCTGAAAATGTATTGTATACAATATCCAGTAAAAAAAAGAAAATAAAAGAAATGTTGTTGAAATATAAGGGTGCATCATATCTCAATAATGTTTGAGATTTTAAACAACAATTGTATGGTTTTATTTGTGAAAATAGTTCATAAACAGAGTTGACCCTTTAAGTAACAGAATTGACAGAATTATCTGGTGGACTGTCAATTCTGTTACACTATTGTCAGCATTGTTACTCTACCTTGGTAACAGAGTTTGACGGTAACAGAATTGACAATTTTATTTTATTAAAAATTTTATTTAGACTCTCCAAGTCTGCATTTATTTGATAAAATATAGAATAAATAATGCTAAATATGATTTCAAATTAAAATAACTGTTTTATATTTTAATATAATTTATTCCTGTATTAAATGTAATGCATTTCTGTTATGCGCAGCTGTATTTTCAGCATCATTACCCCAGTCTTCAGTGTCACATGATCTTCAGAAATCATATCTTATGATGATTTGCTGCTGAGGTAACATTTTTATTTGTATAATTATTGACATTTGTGCTGCTTAACATTTTTGTGAAAATGGCGATATTTTATCAGGATTCTGTGATTGAATGAACTACATTTACTTGCATTTATTAAATGTATTAATTCAATTTATTAGAGCGTTTAGAAACCTTTTTTTAACTTTATGAAAGTCTTCACTGTCATTTTTGATACATATAATGCATCCTTAAAACATTTTCATTTCTCTCTCGCTCTCTCTTTTAAAAAATACCAGAAATATTTGAGTAGTATCTTTGTTTCCACAAAACTGTTAAGCAGTAAAAGCTGTTTTCAATAATGATAATAATCAGAAATATTTATTTAGAAGCAATTGGAATGGTTTCTGAAAGATGATGTGACACTGAAGACTGGAGTAAGGACTTCCTTTTTTGTAAACATGGGGATAAATTGCATTTTAAAACACTTTACATATAATTTTTGTATAAATAATGTTAATATAATATTTATATTATTTATATTTATGAAATATAAATTTTTACCTTTTACCTTTCATTGCAAAAACACTTGAACGAGTTGTATTCAACCAAGTCTCAGCCTTTCTCACACAGAACAACCTCCTGGACAGCAACCAATCTGGCTTCAGAAGTGGACATTCGACCGAGACTGCCTTGCTTTCAGTTGTTGAAGCCCTAAGACTGGCAAGAGCGGCTTCCAAATCTTCTATACTTATTTTGCTGGATCTGTCTGCTGCTTTTGATACGGTGAACCACCAGATTCTCCTGTCAACCCTAATATTATTGCTCTTTTGTTAGTTTTGACTGCTTTTATTGTCCTCATTTGTCCTCGCTTTGGATAAAAGCGTCTGCTAAATGACTAAATGTAAATGTAATATTTCCCTCTGATCACTCCCTCTTATTTAAATACCTTTGAATCAGGATTAACGTATTTAGTATACATTTTGTCTGTCTGTAAACTGCAGTAAGTAAGCTATCTCAGTCGTAGTGCTTCTCTGGTTCTTGCACGCATTGTATTACAATATAGCATCAATTAAAACTAGAGGGCTTGCTTAAAAGTGAAAGAACATTGCATGGCTTTCTTATATTTTTTGGCACCTTAGCTGTGTGTGCAACTTTACCTAGGCTTTTATTTTACAGGGCACATAGTGTTGTTTGCCTCCACGTTACAGGCAGCTGCAGACTGAACAGTGGTCAATGAAAGTTTCTGCACTTATATATTATTGCTCTTTTGTTAGTTTTGACTGCTTTTATTGTCCTCATTTGTCCTCGCTTTGGATAAAAGCGTCTGCTAAATGACTAAATGTAAATGTAATATTTCCCTCTGATCACTCCCTCTTATTTAAATACCTTTGAATCAGGATGAACGTATTTAGTATACATTTTGTCTGTCTGTAAGTGCAGTAAGTAAGCTATCTCAGTCGTAGTGCTTCTCTGGTTCTTGCACGCATTGTATTACAATATAGCATCAATTAAAACTAGAGGGCTTGCTTAAAAGTGAAAGAACATTGCATGGCTTTCTTATATTTTTTGGCACCTTAGCTGTGTGTGCAACTTTACCTAGGCTTTTATTTTACAGGGCACATAGTGTTGTTTGCCTCCACGTTACAGGCAGCTGCAGACTGAACAGTGGTCAATGAAAGTTTCCACAGGGGATAATGTTTTTGTCTGTCAACATTATATCTGAGTCATGGTTTGAGGATGGTGTCACTTGGTGGCCAAACTACAGAAGCGATGAACGCATAAACGGAGCTATTCAAAAATGTGAAGAGCCTGGAGCAGACTGGAAAAAGTATGATGTCCGTGTCCTCTTAAGAACTGGTAAGGGTCTGCTTTAGAACTAAAATTGTTATGAAACCACTGTTATGAAATTCACCACTTCCAGAAAGATACTTAACATATTGAAAATTTGAATTATTACTGGTCTATGAAATATACATTAATCAATAAAATACACATTCATTTACGTTAACAGTCATTTAATAGTAGGTTTAGAACATTCTGTTACATATTTGACAATAGTTGTTTTTGTTCACTGTAAACCCCCTTCTGTCACAGATTATAATAAAAAAGTTATTACTGTACTGAAGTTATTTGATAATATCACAAGATAGATTTCATTACATACTTTGTGTAAACTGGTGATTTGATAGTCATCGTTTCTTGCATGTAAGTTTGCAAAAGTGGAGTAATTATTATGACTTTTTGTTGTGTGAATTCTGATCAGGTGACTACCTTAAAGCAAGAGAGAAGCTGAGGGCCTCACTGACCTGTAATACATCTGAATTACAAGCAGATGATGAGGAAGAAGTCATTAGGAAGAGAAAAATTAAGCAAAGGTTTTGTATACGGAGACTGACACTCATGCATCATTTGAAAATGCATTCATAGATATCTTTAAATATAGAGCTCACTTATTAGGCAGTGTGGACTTCGATTTTTTGCTATGTTGTAAATTGCTGTAATTGTCTAAGCAAGAAATTGGCTTTTTCTAGAGTGTTTTGCAGTACTACAAAGGTCAAGTAAAACAATGATTCCTAGTACAGCTAATTAGTGTGCCTGGTTGAGTATAAGCAGTTCTTACTGTTGAAGCAACATGTTGACTTTTTTTTTTAACCATGCACAAAAATGTTGGTTTCTTAGGCAAATGTTTGGTGAAACAGACTCTGACAGTGAGCCAGAGGGTGGTGTCAAGAGGAGATACAACAATGTCTCTCTTTGTCCAGTGCCTCCTCTTCCTCCACCTACACCTGATGTACCATCTAGGGAAAGAAGACAAACTTCTGCGAGACCTCTGCTAGACCTGAGGCTGGCTGGCTCATCTTCTTTTAATGGTATATTCCTGTTTTTCCATAGAAACATTTTGAAAGCAATGTTTTTGTTAATATCTAACTGCTTAGTTGTGCCATTAACATAACTGTATTAAGTCAAGTTACTTCTATGGGACTGATGCAGCTCAGCAGACCTAAAAGGTCTCAGCTGGACATTTTTCATCGTAAACTTGAAGGATTTATTAGTATGACACTGAATTATATAATGTTATGTATTGTTCACTTAAAAATATTGTCATTTTCATGTTTTGCTGCACCACCTGTCCCCTTTAATACATCTAGTACGCCTTTCAGTCCTCTACGCCACTCCTCTGTTGGCATCGGGGGACAAAACTCCAAAAAAGTCACGTGGAACATACTCTCAAGTGTTTTCTCCGATGCAGTAGCCAAACAGATCAACTGGAAGGGAGTCAATGGGAAGAAGTGCTTTAAGGAAATGCAAACAAGAAGTATGGCATAATACCAAGGCGTTGAGTTGAAAACACCTTCCTTAAACCATCTCTACAACCTAAATGATATATATGGCCAAAATACTATTATTTGGTTTTTATTAATTTCTTATATTTGTTATTCAGTCCCATCAAAACAAAAATACATAAACACCATAAACCATAAACTTCATTTGTGACGTCTGATTTTGATTAATCTAAAGCAGTAATTAGTCCAGGGATGTTGGAGATGCTTATTGCACATTTGTTTTTCTCAACAGGAGCTGTAAGGAATAACCAGTGTTTTACCAGTGCAACAGATAGTGAAATAGATTCTCACACCATCCGTTGGTTCAATCTTGCCTCTGACCGTGGCGGCGGCCGGAAAGAACGTGCAAGAGCCAAAGAGGCATTAACTGAGGTAGTTTCAGAAGATGCACAGTGGCAGGTTGTGTTTTACTGTTTTTCCATCAGTGTAATATTACAGTGAGCAACAGTGGCTGACCTCATAAATTGAAAGATGCAGTACACATAAAAGTCTCCACCAGATCAGGGATGACTATTCGCAGCAATAGTATAGAGACTTGTATGACTGCTACGAGGCTTGTCTAGATTCCTCATTCAGTGGGATAGTTACATGACTATTAACTGTTTTAACTTAAAGACAAATGTACAGAACAGTGGTATTCAAATGGCGGACTCTACAGTCGTGGCCAAAAGTATTGGCAGTGATATAAATTTTGTGTTTGCTGCTTCAATATTTGTCGATTTGTTTTCCCACGTTTCTATGGTATACTGAAAAACAATGACGAGCATATCCTAAGCTTTAAAGGCTTTTATTGGCAAAAAAATGTAATGATTAAATATTTACAGTGTTGACCCTTGTTCTTCATAACCTCTGCAATTTGCTCTGGCATATTGGATATTAGCTTCTGGACCAAATCCTGACTGATGGCGATCCATTCTTGCCTTATTATTTCTTGGAGTTGATCACAATTTGTGGGCTTCTGCTTGTCCATTCGCCTTTTGAGGACTGACCACAGGTTCTCTATGGGACTGAGATCCGGGGAGTTGCCTGGCCACAGATCCAAAATGTCAATGTAATGATCTTCGAGCCACGACCGTAGGACCTAATTGGGCCATTCAATCATTTCTACAGATTAAATGTAAAACTATGGAGCGATACACACCACATGCGCTCAGGGTCAAATGTATTGTCTGGACCTCCGTTGGGAAGGAAATACAGAGACCGGACCTCTTTGAACTTTCATTTATTTGATGTGCTAGATTTTATTTTTTATATAATATGTATAGTCCATATAGGTCCATTTACAGTCAGCCAAAAGTCTGGCTCTAAACAAAACTAACAGCTTTCTTCTTGGTCTTTTGCTTGCAGATGCCTCATGGGAGTTAAACTGCATGTCTGTAGCGGTTTGTAATACCAGCGCATTCCTACCTGTCCTGTTTGGTTCTTTGTGGTGTTTATGGTTCATCATGTGAAGTTATTTTGTTTACGATTATTATTATTTATTTATTTTTTGCCAATTTTCCCTGCCTTTTTTCTGCTGAAGACCACATTTTTGGCTGATGAATATTAAATCTACAAGTACCTATTCCAAAATGCTCTTTAAAATATATTTTACAAATAAGCTTTTCTTCTCCGAACAATCGATTTCCCAGATGTCCCAATCAGTCGGAAGGGAGCTTCATCAGAGAAAATAACTTTTACAGAATTTCAGTCTGTCCTTCTTTTTCTTGGAGAGACAGCCGAACCTCTCTCCTTGAAGTTCTTGATGATCCGGTAAATGGTTCTTTCAGGTGCAATATTCTTTGTCTGGGATGTTAAGCGTGACTTCTACAATACCAAAATCTAATTGTCCCCTTTAAATTTGATACATTTAAAATGTATTTAAAATGAATTTATCTCATTGCATGAATAAGGTAAGGTGTAAATGATTTTATTAACAATTAGCCTAATTTAATCAACCAATGCAAGCGTTTTACAGGTTTTGATGACGAAATCAGCTCCGTATATTAGACATATTAAATATATTATATTTAAGTTGTACCATTTTAGCCCAGACATCCTTTACAAAAATAAGAAAATGTGTATTAGTAAAACGAAAGACAACATTACTTTATTTAGATCCTCGAAACTGCCGTAAATTGCTTCAACAACGTTACTTCCGGGTTTCCCCAGTACAGGGATTGGGAATCACAAGGTGATGTATTGGATAAGGGCGTGGCTTGTGATGTCACACTTGGACCTGGGCGGGGTTGGATGTCCACAGCAGGATGCAGCGAGTCCTACTTGACGGTTGCCGTGGCGATATTGGCAAATAGAGCCCCGTTCACACTACAAGAGACACGCAATGACAAAGCGACACGATCCCATTAATTTCAATGGAGAGCTGGCGATTTCCGGCAACACGAGCGACAGCGACCAATAGGGGCGAGTGGAGCTCCACTCAAGAATGGAACTACGTCACCTCCACTAGTGGAGCGGCCGAGCGTATATACGCCTAATCTATATATATATAATATATATCACCTAATCTTCACGCATAATAAGGAAGTAGCTGAAATAGATGTATCTAACTTAATTTCAAGGATGTTTGGAACAATAATACAAATTAAAATGTATGATGTCATATTTATTTTTGTACAAGATACCACCATTGATTCTAAAAGTACACTTTCTTTTCTTACACAACTATTTATTTTATTTGGAAAATATATTCATGTAAAGAAATGGGCTAAAGCTAAGCCAAATTGTGAACATTTTATACAAAATAATAATAATAAATAAACAATATGGTACTACTTTGCATAATATTAGAAACAGAAAAGCTAAAAAGACGTATGAAGCACTGTGTTAATTTAATTTAGTTAATTGTTTTAAATTTTACCCTGGCATATATAATTAATAAATACCCCTGGCATACATAATAACTTTCTCATAACTGTTGTGAGATTTATATGTTACTAATTTTGTACATAATTGCAAATAAAATGTTTTTTTAAATAATCGTATCGAAGAGGTATAATCAACTCCATGATCCAAATATCAAATGTTGGTAATGCCTCAGACTTTCAATGTTGTAAAATCAGATGTTTTGCAAGTAGCATGCTGAGGGAAGCTGCTTGTGCTTGATATTTGTCGAGCTCCGCTTCTGGTGCCCTAATAGGATCCGGCGTAATAATTCTGTTTTATACCTCAGAAAGATGACCAAACAGCAAGATCCAGAAAGTGTTGAGCTTGTGACATGTGAGGTGAAGTGTCCCTTCTGCAGCTAAACATTTCAGACACAAAAGTGATATCTCTGGAAAGAGTTTCGACAACCTAGTTTGGGAAAAATGAAGTCTGTGAACAACATCCTTTATTGTTTTTTATTAAAGCCGTGTTACTTTGAAAGATAGATAACGCAGTAAAACGCATTTTGATGACAGCATGGCATGTACCAGGTTGAGCGTGGTAAGTACAGTACATTCCAAAAATGTCGCAAGGAGACATTCTGACATGATAAAAATGTTTCTGCAACGTTGTGAAAAACGTATAACTAAAAAAAAACAGACATCTGTTGTATTAAAGGGGTCATATGATGCGATTTCAATTGTTCCTTTCTCTTTGGAGTGTTACAAGCTCTTGGTGCATAAAGAAGATCTGTAAAGTTGCAAAGACTAAAGTCTCAAATCCAAAGAGATATTCTTTATAAAAGTTAAGAGTCAACCACGCCTACCTAAAACGGCTCGTTCTAACACGCCCCCACGTCTACGTCACGATATGGGAAGATTTGCATAACGCCACCCAAATGTTCACGCAAAGAAAGAAGGTGTAACTTTTATTCTCGCTGTAGTATTGTTGCTGCCGCCGCCATGTCGTGAAGGCGCTGTGTGTTTCGTTGTGAAAGCGAAACTACTTTGTTTGGCCTTCCAAAAGAGGACGATATCTGCTTCGTCATGTCTGGAGCTGATCCGTGCTGGTTGCTGAGGAAATACATCAACTTAGTGCTGTGGATCGCCGGATCGGCTTTCACCATGGACGAAGCGGAGTCCAGCTCGGGGTCGTCACATGTGGTTGCCGCAAGCCCACCAGGCCGCTCCTTCGTCGAATCCGCCGGCCGTTCCTCACTCTAGGCCGCTGTGTGTAACGCTGTGTTTCGTTGTGAAAGCTGGAAATGTTTTTTTGGGGGGGGGATTAAGTTCATTTTCATGGCAAAGAGGGACTTTGCAATTAATTGCAATTCATCTGATCACTCTTCATAACATTCTGGAGTATATGCAAATTGCCATCATAAAAACTGAAGCAGCAGACTTTGTGAAAATTCATATTTGTGTTATTCTCAAAACTTTTGGCTACGGCTGTATATATTGCAATATACATATGCCTGTATATAATCTGACAAACTGAACTATATTAGACGTTTGTAGACATCAGGATATTCTCAGAACAGAATCCTTCCTCTTGTAAAACTCATAAACACCCACAGAAGGCGCTAAAATAAAAACATGAAATTATCATGTTTTATGAGCGAAAACATATCCTAAATATCAACCTAATATATCAACAATCAAATTAAAATTTTACACATTTGTTACATCTAATGTACAGTTCAGTGTGCTGTTGAGGGGAAATCAAGAAATAGGAGACAATACTGGAGTTTATTTGAGCTGATGTTCTGTTATCATGTTTGTGTTCAAAAGATTTGATTAGTGCGAAACATACAGAATCATAACCACACCAGATATACAAAGAGATTCTTAAAAGACAAATATATCATTATACAGAAACAAAAGACTTTTGGCCACTTTTAAAACTCAGTAAGCAGATTCACTCACAACTTACTGATGAACAAATCAGAAAAGTAATGAAGTAGCCTATGAAAACGGTTGATGTAAGTAAACACATTAGCGTTTAATTTCTGCTGCAGATGAAGTTGAGTTTGTGAGATTCAGGAAGGCTGATCCAGCGCTGATCTCCTCCAGACTGAACTGCTCCTTTTCTCTTCTCGAGGCTGCAGTTTTCCGGTGTCGTCCCGTTCCCTGGAGCCCAGTTCTGATAGCACACCATCTCTCCACTCACCCAGAGCCACATGTCGGACATTCAGCGTGAACTTTAGGAGATCTGGAGGTGATGATGGATTGTGTGTGTTTTGTGAGGATCTACTCACCTTCATGACACACTAAAGGAAACTTATTGGTGCAAGAGATGTCATTCCATAGTCCCTGAGTCGTTTCAATCATCGCACAGTCTTCATTACCTCCAACATTATTAGGTTCACCAGACTTCCAGTATCTGAATGATGAGTTACTCTGATCTGACCACTGCCATGGGTCTCTGACTCTGAACAGACCGATCCAGACATATGATCCAGATGAATTATTATCACTAATGATCTTCTGAACCTGTTGACTCTCATTCTGGTTTCTCACACTGACCAGATCAATGTGATTCTGTCTGCAGTAACTCTGAGCATCTCTCCAACTCTCCAGCTGATTGACAAAGACGAGTCCTGTGTTCGCTTTAAGAAAAACAAATGAGAAAAAGACTCATGAATCAGTTTGTTCATTATTTGTATGCTGCTTTATGATTTGGATGTGAACAGGAGCAGTGGTGGAAACATCAGAAACACTTCATTCATAGACTTAAGCTGCGTCTACAGCTGGTGATATATTGAATATTCACAATGTTTAAGGTATTTTAAATTACACCATGATCGGTCTAAAAAACTTGATTCTAATTGGCATTCAAAGCATTAAATGAAACACACACACATACAGTTGGACAGCCAGTCGCACACAGAGAAACATTTAGAAACACAGAAACTTGATGTCAACCCTGTACCATGACTTTTATTATAAATTAGCTTCACTATCGAATCGCTACATTACATTTTTCTGCATCGAGGGTTTATGTTGTAATGGAATATCATTCCTACATGGATCAGACTCAAGTTAATCTACATATGAAAAACGAAGCCCTTGTGTTGAGATTCTGAAGGCTGAAAATATCAAGCTGAATCACCTCTAGTCACTGTTGTATGTTTATTATTAATAATATAAGATCAATTTAGATCTCTAGGATTTTTAGGCTCTTTAATTGCAAGTTTTCATTGTGACAAATTATCATATATATATAACAAAAGATCAAAGTGTGTTCATTGAATGAAGTATTTTCTTCTGGCAAATATTGTGTTTATACAGAAATTGTCTGTATAAACATTGAAAGTGTGACAAATACAGAAATTGTCTGTATAAAAACTGAAAGTGTGACAAATATCCACAGTCTATTCTAAATTCACGACCAAATTAAACAGTCATACTGTTTAGTATTCCATTAAAATCTGGTATATGGTGCATCTAAAAATGAACTCACTGTTGTTGCAGATGAATTGTCGGGCAGCACTACATGGCAAATCATGCCATTGTCCATTGAACATCATAGCACAATCATCTATGCCTTCTGGTTGTCCAGTAGCCCAGTTCAGATAGAGTGCAGGTTCACCTGAAGACCACTGCCATTCAACACGAGCTGTCCTCTGCAGCCCAATCCAGACAAACCGAAAACCTCCACCATTCACACTCTTCTTCAGCTCGTTCATGTCGGTCATGTTGTCAACGGTGGCCAGATCTGTGTAATTCTCTCTGCAGTATCTCTGAGCTTCAGTCCAGGTCTTGTTCTCATTTATAAAGTGATACTGACGCTGAACCCATTCAGACACGGAGCAGAGAGCTGTGAAAGAGAGGCTTTGATTGAATGCTTTTCAGAACAGGATCAAACCTAATGAAACTAAATAAAACCTCAAACACACTCACCAATGAGAAGAAGAATGACATATAGAGTTTGGTCCATTTCTGAGGAAGAAAAATATAGATATTCACATTTTGGTGTGAAACATGATTTCAGTGATAATTAAAAACAAGAACATAAATGCACCGTACACAATGATTAAGACAATTTTAACACATCAGAAGTCTAATTCTGGTTAAAGAATGAACATGCGAGTTGTTCTTACTTTAGAGGTCGTGTGCTTCTGTCCTGAGTCTGATGTTTCTGTCTGTGATTATTATATCTGCTCTCATCCCTCATTCAGCATCACATCATTTGTTTATTACTCTAAACAAAAGCTCTTTTCATTTTTCTTCCTCGTTCATGTGTTTTTCTGATATTTTTCTCTGTGTTGCTCTTTGTTGCTGTAATTCTACAGAAGTGAGTTAATTTGAATGTGGTAGATCTGGAGGGTCTGTATGTTTCTGTATGCACACAACGTAATGACACATGCAAATAAAAGACAATAGCAACAACACACTCAACACTCTATTAATGGAAATCATAGGCACAGAGAACATTATGTACATTTACATTTAGTCATTTAGCAGACGCTTTTATCCAAAGCAACTTACAAATGAGGACAATGGAAGCAATCAAAATCAAAATGATATACAAGTGCTATATCAATTCTCAGTTAGCTTTACAAATCTCATGTACACAGGTGACGTTGCTTCCTCTTCATATGATGCCAATTCACAGTCAACATTATAACAGTACATCTCATTTGCTGGTGTTACGAAACATGCTTGCTACTTGAACCTCTTTCTCTCTTTTTTTCACTGATTAACATATGGTTCAATGCAAAGGAAAGCCACTTCGTGACATAAGAAATGATCTGTGCAATATTGGAAATTCAGGAAAAAGTATGAGTGAAGAAAGGATTATCGTCCCAAAGTTTATGTGCTTGTACCTCTAGAAGTTAGATTCTGGTTCCTATGAAACTTTTCTTTAAGGATGTTAATTTTTAAGGCCCTATATGGTTCAATGCCAGAGATATGGAGAGCCCAATGTAACTCAATATCCAAATTGTTGAATTTTACCCATTTTCAATGGTTGAAAATCAAATGTGGGTCACTTTACAGCTAATACTAATTGAATTTTAAAGAAAAATATCTAAAGAATAAATAATATTGTATCTAGAAATCTATCTTGTTTCCCTCTATTAAAACAATGGCATAGAACATACCTGTGTGCCGAAAATGTTAATTTTCTGAAGTTTGCATGCCTGTCATAATATGATTTATTTTAGAAATTTCTTTTGGAATCTTTATTTTTAGGCTCTGTATGGTTTATCTCCAGAGATATGTGGATTTCAGTGCAACTCCATGTCCAAATACTTGAATCCTATGCATATTCAGGGATCCAAAACCAAATGTAAATTTGTTAACCGTTGACACTGCAAATATGCAAATAAAAACAGTAAGCCAGGGTTTAGAAATGTACAGTGTGATATGTCATATTATCAATGATCAGAATTAATGTTTAAATCCAGGTAAAGTATGAGCAGTGTGAAAAATAAAATATTAACCAGGATCCCATTTACTGAGGGTTCAGAATTACCCAGTATTAATTATTTCAAGTATGAGAGAGCTTTAAATGTTTCAAAGTTTGAGGTTCTATCAGTGATTCTGCCAAATATGCTCCTTAGCAGTGGATAATACTTGATCTATGACTATATCTATGATATAACAATTAACAACTAAGACTTTCACTATTTCGCACATCCTGTAGTAACAAATTCCATAGATAAGGAGCTGCATGACTAAAGGCTCGAGAGCCCACAGAAGTTGTGCGAATTCGAGGAAAAACAAGAGTCCAGAAGTACAGGCACCTTTCTACTCACCGCGGGAGTTTTGCTCGTTCATTCTCGTGAGTGTTAACATTCCTCCGCAAGCGCACATGAGCTTGGCTTTGCAAAAACTCACTGATCAAATCTTAGAGACAGAACAACATCACCCGGACTCTGTTTTAATAATTCTCGGGGACTTTAATAAAGCAAATCTCTCCCGTGAACTGCCAAAATACAGACAGCATGTTACAAGTCCCACCAGAGACATTAATATACTGGATCACTGTTACACCACAATAAGGGATGCATATCACTCTGTCCCATGGGCAGCTTTGGGGCTCTCTGATCACTGTTTGGTTCATCTTATACCGACCTACAGGCAGAAACTGAAATCAGCTAAACCTGTATTAAGGACTGTAAAAAGATGGACTAATGAA
>NW_015666559.1:185539-187613 GCF_001515625.1 Sinocyclocheilus rhinocerous
CTATATCAGTTTCTGTGAAGATATGTGAATTCCTACCAGGACTCATTTAACCTACAGCAACGACAAACCATGGTTCACTGCAAAACTCAGACAGCTCCGTCAGGCCAAAGAAGATGCTTACAGGAAGGGGGACCGAGTCTTGTATAAACAGGCCAAATATACACTGGAAAAAGAGATCTGAGTGGCAAAGAGGAATTATTCTGAGAAGCTAAGGATTCAGTTCTCTTCCAGTGACACAGCATCAGTGTGGAAAAGTCTGAAAGAGATCACCAACTACAAGACACCATCCCCCAGCACTGTGGAGAATCAACAACTGGCAGACGATCTGAATGAGTTTTACTGCAGGTTTGAAAAAACACCCCACACCTGCTCTGAACACTTCTCCACACAACCATTAACACCTCCTGCAACCCCCCTCTTCTCCAGTCCTGCACCTCAGATCAGCGAAGATGATGTGCGCTAGGGCTGTCAAAAAAAAAATTTGAATTTCGAATATTCGTTGAATTTAAAGTAAAAATCCACATTCGAATGCAAAAACGTTGCTGAACGTTTTAGGTGTGCGTTAAGGAGGCAGCCTTATCAGTGGCGCACGAGATGCGATGACGATATAAGTGTCATTGCATTTTAATGTTTTTGTTAACCTATCCAGTTGAAGCCACTAGATGCGGCGCTGCTGCGTTGTTAATTACAAATATTGCGGGAAAAGAGAACATCAATGCGGAGATCTTGTTTAAGTCAAAACTGAAACCAAGCCGTTAACACAGAATGCATATTTCGCGCATTTTCTAGGGGGACGTCTATTACCGATGCACTCGCATCTCGCACAAAGGAGCCTCGTGTTTAGAAAGCCATGTAAAATTAATGCAAGGTTAACTTTGAAAAAACATACCTCGAGACTTTATGGCGGTTTTTTTCCCCATCCCACTGCAACTCGTGTTTTTAAATGAAAAATGTACTCTGTGTGATTGGCTTTCGGCACTTTGTATTAAACTATGAAGACATACATGATGCTGTTTTGTTTATAGTTGTTTAAGCAACTTAATTAATTATAATTGGTTTATAAACATTATTTATTTTTTTCACAGATAGTCGTGTTACCTGATGCTTTGAATAAATTTTTACTTGTTCTAATTTTGTTTTCTTTTATTATCTGTGTTTTTGTCCTGTCACAGTCATTCTGTTGCACTGTGGAAGCTTCCGTCACGAAAACAAATTCCTTGTATGTGTAAACATACCTGGCAATAAAGCTCATTCTGATTCTGAGAAGATTATCTTAGAGTACGAGTAGGAGTGTAGATATGAAGAAGATCAAACAAGTACGAGGGAGCAAGGTTATTGAGTGCCTTATATGTAAGAAGTACTTTAAATTCAATGCGGTATTTAACCGGGAGCCAATACAAGTGTTACAGTACAGGAGTAATATGTTCTCTAGTAATCTACAGGGTTTCTACACATTTTCCATTTCAAAATTCCATAATTTTCCAGACTCAAATTTCCAAACCTCTCAGTAGATTTTTGTAGAGCCCGACTGATATATCGTTTTGCTGATTTAGTTGTCTACTTGTCACTAACTACTTGAGGCAATTGATATGCGCCTGTTGCATACAGTGCCCCAGCCCAATCTGGAGCCATCTGTTGTGATAACAACATGCCTTGACACTTGCTCTAAGGGCACTCCTGCCTGTAGAAAAGCAATGTCTGACCAAGGGCTAAATAAGTGGCGAAAGATCAGCCTGATGATCACCTGATATGTGCACCTGTAAGTCCATCTGCTTCAAGAACAGCAATGTTACCACCTTACTAATGAGAAATGTCATGTAGCTTTTAAAGGGTTAGTTCACCCAAAAATGAAAATTAGCCCTTGAAGTACTCACCCTCAAGGCATCCTAGGTGTATATGACTTTCTTCTTTCAGACAAATCCAGTCGGAATTATATTAAAAATAGTCTTTGATCTTCCAAGCTGTTTAATGGCAGTCAGCGGGTGTTGCAGTGCATCAGTCCAAAAGAAGTGAAATAAAGCGCATCCATTCATAATAAAAAAGTGTCTCACACGGCTCCGGGGGGTGAACAAAG
>NW_015666559.1:187735-187909 GCF_001515625.1 Sinocyclocheilus rhinocerous
GTTTGTAAGAAAAATATCCATATTCAAAACGTAATAATCACTTTATTCTAGCTTGCGCCAACAGTTGTACACGGAAGCAGTGGGGGCTGCCCAGACCGGTGATGCACTCACTGCCCTTCTGCCTCATGCAAGATTCTGTGCACGAGCCACACTCGCAGCGCGACATTTGCAACA
>NW_015666560.1:0-314 GCF_001515625.1 Sinocyclocheilus rhinocerous
GATGCATGATGGGATACACTAAGCCTCGAATAGCGCTCCGGAGCGCTATTCGAGACAGTGTGGGTTTAGTGTGCTTTAAGGGCACTGCGTTTTGGTATTTTTAAGACCTGGGACAGTCTTGCGCACTTACTTCCTGTCGCGCGCACGCGCTCTCAAGTGGCCAAGACCACAAGTGTGGGTATTTGGACAAGGGGTGCGGCTCTCTAGGACCGAACTTGCCTACCCCTGGTTTAAATGATTCGGTTCAATCGCAATGACTCACTTCTTAACAGTGACTTGCTGCCACCTGCTGGCGGTTTTAATTTGACATTTAA
>NW_015666560.1:563-1404 GCF_001515625.1 Sinocyclocheilus rhinocerous
ATTATTATATTTGTATTTGCATTTTGAATGCAATTTGGCAATTAAATACATTAAATGGGTTTAGTTTTCACAGTTATTAATGTATGCAATTTCAGCAATAAAAATGTTAATTTTTCTAAAAAGAAAACATTTATTTTATTTTAAGAGATCTATCTTATTATCTCTTGTACATTTTGTTTATTTTAAGAGATCTATCTTATTATCTCTTGTATATTTAGTATTGCTCTTTAATAAAGAAAAATTACATCTTATCCGATTACTCGATTAATCGATAGAATAATCTGTAGAATACTCGATTACTAAAATAATCAATAGCTACAGCCCTAATATTAATCTCTAATCCTTACTGAAAATCTGATCTAAAACCAGCGCGACTTTATGTGCTAGTCCAGTTTAGTTTATGCTGGTTTAGTTCTGGAAATCTGAGCCGTTGGCAGTTATCTTCATAAAACATTAAAAAAAAGAAAATTTTGACAACTGGTGAACTAGATCTGCTATGCCTCCTGCTGCTGCAGAGCAAATATGGACTTGCTGTTGCCAATAGATACACAGACATGATGCTGTGGCAAGTAAGATATACTACTACATGAATAGGCAAACATAAATCCCATAGCAGATCTAGACAGGTGGAGCTGGGGGAGGTGGAGGGTTTCAGAGGAACTCTGATAGCGTGCTGCAGGACTAGCTTACTATTGGCTGCAGAATCAGCAGAGGCCAATCAACTTGTGTCATGTAGTAAATAATGTGATTGTTAGCATGTAAAGGACTGTGCAATCTATAGTTTCATGACTGAACTGATACTTTTTTTTTTTTTTTATGGATTATGACTTGTTTTTTCAGA
>NW_015666560.1:1427-19756 GCF_001515625.1 Sinocyclocheilus rhinocerous
TGGATTATGACTTCTTGTTTTTTCAGAGGGCCAGTCAGTTGGCAAGTGGTCTTGGAAGTGGACAGATGTTTTGTAAAGAGGCTGCACCGCGCACTTTAGAGCAACAACTCCAGGAACACAGGTCAGGAACAACTGCCTTCATAATGCACTGATTTCCCAAAGTTGTCCTTAAGTTTTAGTTATTTTGACACATCTTGTTCATTTGTAATTCTCTACGCAGACTGCAGCAGAAGAGGCTCTATCTCCAGAAGCAGTCTCAGGTACAGGCTTACTTCCACCAGATGCAGCTGGCTGAGGATGCTTACCGCCCTCCCCAGGACAGCAGAGACCCCCAGAACAGCAGCGGTCCCTTATCTAGCCCTCCCTTCACACGGACCCAAACCCTAACCCCTTTTCTGGAGCCTGGCACTTCATCCCTGACATACGGCCCAAAGCCAGCCCATTTCCCAGACTGGCCTCCACCGCCAGACAACTGCACAAACTACACCCCATCCCTCCTTACAGAGCCCCTGTACGCGTGGAGTCCTGCCCAGCCACCTCTCCCAGCAGGCAAAGCAGAAAGCCCTTCGGCTCAACCTGCACCTGAAGCCACCTTCCTGGACTGTGAGATGATGGAGACCGTAGAGGCCCCACAGGGCTGTGTACTCGTAAACTAAATGTGAAATAAAGCACTCTGAGGCTGGCTCTCAGGCATAAGATGTGGCGAAAAACGCCCTCAGGGACGAACAAGACGCCATGGTTGGTGTCACATCTTATAAACCTACAGAACTGTGGTAGACCATTACAGAACTTCGTTTTCAGAGATGTTTGTGAGATACGCTGGTGTCCTGAAATGTTTTTTGTTTGTTTTTTCTGGTAAGCACAGATTAAATGTAGTGCAGCAACCATAGAGTTTAAAAATCAGTATTAAAGCAATATTCCTTTTCCTATATAATACTCTAGAGTTCTCTGAGTTTCAGTGTTTTTATAATTAGTTTGTTTCATCCTTAAATGATCAGTAGCTACTCAAGTTTTCCTTATTAGTATTGTGTGATTTTAAATAATAGATATAATCAACAGAGAAATGTGTAAATATTAGTACTTATCTAAGGGATAAAAAAAAGAAATAATGTTAAAGTCAACATGAAACAGCATTGAGTCTATTTCTGTGAGTGATGAACTTCTGAATGAAAGACGAGAACAAAATATAGTCAGACCTGAGTTTAAAACATTGCCAACACTTTACAATAAGTAAAAAAAAACATTAATTAGGTATCAAACTGGCCAGAAAATAAACAACTATGAACAAACAATAATTTACAGCATTTATCAATCTACATTGATTTTAATGTATGCATATAATAATACTTTTTAACTTCTTTATATTTATATATTCACAATAATTAGCATTAGTAAATTAAAACAAAATAAACAAAGTAACAATAAACAATAGTATATTAATAAATGCTGTAACTTATTACCATTGATTTGTTAGTTCACAATACCTAATGTATTAACTAAGCACTACATACTAATTTAAGTGCTGCAGATATGATGTAATATTGCTTTTGCAAGCCAACCCAGACATTATGGTTCATTCACACCATGTCAGGATTAACGTAATTACGAGATTCTGACTTGTAAACGTTCTGACTTGAGGACGGCCACGTCCTCTTAGAATTCGTAATTACAAATTGTGCAAATTGTGTTGCAATTTTCTTAAAATGACAGCAATTTCAGCTGCAAATTGTAGTGAAGTAATAATATTGGGTAATATTTCTGTTTAATAATATTTAAGTAATTCATATAATTAATAATAATTCCAGTATTTGACTGTTGTTAATGTCTTGATAGTGCCAGGATAATCTAAAAAATAAAAGACATACAATAGTTTAATGTGGCCAGCACAGCTGAATGCATCTAATGTCCCACTAAATAAAGTTAATTCAAGGCAATTTAATGCATTTGCATAAGGACTGTTATTTGATGTATTGTTTTTTTTTCTATTGATTATTCAAATTACACAGATTCATCGTGGCATTAATAGTGTTGCCATAGAAATGTATAATTCAAGACAGGAACAGTTCCGGCACACGTTATCATCTAATAATTACCGTTCTTGCACGTTTTGTTCGAGACAATGAGCATAACGTTTGTGAATTTTGAAGACTAAATACAATCACTAGAAGCAGTCACTCAACTTCAATGTCACAACCATTAAACTTCTTACAACCTTTATTTAAATTCTAAAATAAAGTTGGAAAATTTGAGTTGGGATAGTTTGATCAAGTATAAACAAAAGGCTGTAAAAGATGATTTTTTGTGTGTTCAATGTCATGTTTAATGCCCCAACCACCTCTGTAGTCCCATTTAGCCACTTGTTAGCAACCACCTTTTTCAAGACATGTAAAAGCTTTTAAAAAAATTATAGGTAGTGTATTACTTTGTTTTAATGAATAATAAGCTTGTGTGAATCACAGAACTTATTTCAGGCATTGACTTTGTGATGACGAGTCTGGGTTTTAGGACTCATTCCTGCAGCACTATTGTAAAGTGTTACCGCATTGCTGTTTGACTATTAGTAAACATTAACAGGCACGACCTAGGTGTCAGCAGACAAAGTAAAGTTGTTTCGGGTGGAGCAATGGTGAAAGATTACAAAAACAAATCATCTGTGAAATAATATACACCAATGGTTATGCACAGTAAGACCAAACAACGTGTGTTGAAGTAAATAGGGTTCCTTTTGAGTTCATGTTGACTTTAAAATCACACTACCTACCCTACTTTGGGCTTATCAGAGTGAAATGGAGAAGTAGAAAAGAACAAGGTTACAGTACATGGTTTTTCTGACATTACGTTTGCTTTTAGAGCCACTGTAAGCATTCAGACTTACATGGTTTAAACCAATCAGAATTAACAATGATCTCACACAGCGTGCACTATTACTCAAACCGAAGTCCAGCAGATTTTTTAGAAACTTAAGTGTTGTGCCTTTCAATTCTTCTTATTCCTTTTTGAAGAATGTCTGTTTTTAGATTTAATTCTTCATGTACAACTTCCTGTCTGGAAATGCAGTATGAAGCACCCTCTTTTGACAGATACCTTGAACCAAAGTCTCCATTTAGGTTCTATTTTGAAGTCCACTATGTGGATTGTTCTGGAACCATCCAGCTACATGAGATAACTGTCATGGTCCTACAGTATATGCCATTCAAAGTATAGCAATATCTAGAGTAATAGTTCTGATGTTTAAAATGGGTGTCGATAGTGAGTGTTGTCATTTTATGCCTTTGAAGGAAAAATATCTTCTTGTGACTATTTAGAATTTGTAGTCCGATCCTTCTAGAATATTGTTGATATTAATACCGACATTGAAAAGTGAACCGTTTTGTTCTAGTCGTTTTTCAGTGCTAAAATGTTTCCCAATATGTAATCACAATATGAATTTTGTTATATTCAGTTGAAAATGCTGAGTTCCTTGCACAAGGGGGAATAAAAGTTGCGTTCCTTGAGTGAAAATGTTTGAGTGACATTTTGTTCATAAATGTCTCACATCACATTATGTCAGTTCTGACTATACACTGAGAAAGATGATGGCCTTTCATTGGTTAAAAGAATTTTGTGACAAATACTGTATGTTTTAAAGGGATAGATCACCAAAAAATGAAAATTGTCATTAATTACTCACCTTCATGTCATTCCAAACCCGTAAGACCTTCGTTTATCTTCGGAACACAAATTAAGATATTTTTGATGAAATCTGAGAGCTTTCTGACCCTCCATAGACAGCAACGCAGCTACCACGTTCAAGGCCCAGAAAGGTAGTAAGGACATCGTTAAAATAGTCCATTTACTCACCCTCATTTTGTTACATGGTCATTACAGGAATTTGGATACAACTGGATCAGTGTTCGAATTGTTCGAAGCTCTTAGGGCATTAAAAAATTAATTAACTGATTACATACAATTTTTGTATGTAACTTTATGGTGTTATCCATGCATTTTTGGTCGATTTGAGAATTTAGTCTGTACAGCATAGATGGCCATTATCTCACCATAAGTGACAGTAATGAACTTTCCGTTATGGTTTTCCAGGGGCATTTTTCTAATCTTATTAAATACAGGCTATGCATAATTTTTTTGTCAAATTCAATAAATTTGTTCAGAATAAGACAATGGCTCTTACTGATGAAATAACTAATAAAATCCATCTTTGCAATGCAGAAAAGGCACAGAAGCAGCATCAGGCTTTTAGATGTATTTAGACTGTTTATGCAGCTCAGAGGTGGTATAAATAGATTTATACAGCAAAAATAATGCTATAATAATAATAAATAATTTTAAATTTAAAACAATAAGTGGTGGTAGGTCTTGAGTGAGTCATTTGATTTGTTTAAAATGATTGATTCATTCAGGAACAAAGCAAAAATGGGTTAAAAATTAATTTCCTCAATTCGTTAAAAACACAAATTCGGTCAGGAACGAAATGCCACTTTGCCAATGTCACTGTTTTATGAAGGGATTTACAGACAGCAACTGTGTGAGGCAAATAACTCATGTGTTTTGTCATGACAATGATTACAAATCTAGTTTTATGTTTCTGTGTTTAATGTCAGCATGTTACAAGATAGATCTTAAAGGGATAGTTCACTCAAAAATAAAAATTCTGTCATCACTTTATCAACTTCAAGCTGTTCCAAACCTCTATGAGTTTCTTTCTTCTGTTGAACACAAAAGATATTTTGACGAATGATGATAACCAAAAAGTTTATGGTAGCCACTGATTTTTATGCGCATTTTGAAGTATCGCATCAGAAATGAGTGATGCAAACACTAAATTTCGAAAAAAGAAAAAAAAAAACGTTAATTCACAAAATAGTTTTTACACTCGCTTGAGGTGGTTTTTGACTTGTGTGAAAAAGAGTTAAAGCGAATAATAGGAGATGGAAAGGCATTTTGTGAATAAATTCCTCCATGCGCATCAAAAAAGTCATGTGACTTTGCGCTATGGGATGGCATAACCTGACTAACCAGCGGACTGATGTCATTGCACAGCATTTGAAATGTTATGATCATGCTTAAATGCCCAAGCAAAGTCTGTCATCAAAGTATTTCTCCCAGAACTGTCTTACATGACAGCGTTCCCAAAGCAGGCATCCACTTCCGAAAGCAATTACCGCATTTATTGTTTTGTCTGCTCGTGCAAGCAATTTATTTTATATGATAATTATGGCTTCTCCTACTTTTCTTAATGATATTTAGTGTTTATCAGGAAATTACAATTTTGTTCTCTTTGATTCATTAGTGGAAAAAAAACTAACTCATACAGGTTTGGAACAACATGAGGGTGAGTAAATAAGGACAGAATATTCATTTTTGGGTGAACTATCCCTTTAAACGGAGCTTACTGAATCTTGAATGAAAAAGCCGTAAATTAGCCATATGATGCAGGCAATTTGTCACTGGTGTAGATCCAAATACAAACAGTAGAAATGTAGCAAGAATCATGTAAACCCTGGAACAGTCACAGTGTGTGAAATGCAACTTTATACATAGCTGCTGAATGAACAGGAGTGTTGGTATAAAGCTGTTAATTTCCCGATGAATCATCTGGGCAGAATGGCACTAACACTCAAAAGGCGAGTCGTGATGTTCCAGCTGTAAACTGTTCATCAGCAGGCACGACAGCAGCAGCTCCACAATTCAGACTCCAGAGAAAACAGCCTTGTCACAACAAATGCTCAAAGCCATGTCAGCTCTCACAGGCTGTTAGACCTTGCATGCCAATTGTGTAGCAGTTTTAAAAGCTACCAGGACTTAGAAACATAAAAAAAAAACTTTAGTGATTAGATCTTGATTTGAATGCAGTTTTCTAAATGAGAAAGAAAACCTAATTATTTTATCACTTGGGACTGACAGGCTTTAGTTTATTTACCAAACTGAGTCTACCAATTATGAGGTGACGTTAAAAATAAACCAAGCACTTCCTTAAAGTTGGGATCTCTCAGAAGGATGAGGCTGACAGACTTCTTTTTGCATCATTTAGCTCTTTTTTTACAGCTTTGTAAATAAAAGGTGACAGTACAATCACAAAGAGGAAAAAGTCACATTTAACGATATAATAAATATTAAAATAATATTTTAACAGCTTTATTGCTTTTAGATTTATACACCACCCAAGTGTTATTTAAAATTAGTAATACAATTTGATTCAGATCCAGATTATTTTTAAATGTTGGTGGAAATTTCCCTTAACATTACAGATATACTTTCACATGGCCATTAAAACTATATTTAGTGTACATGTAACTAACATATATGTATTAAATTAACATTTGCATACACTACTTAAAGGTTTGGGGTCAATATGATTTTGTTTTTTAAAGAAGTTTCTCATGCTCATCAAGGCTTCATTTATATTGATCCAAAATACAGTAATAACAGTATTGTAAAATATTACTATTAAAAATAACTTTATCTTAATATTTTTAAGATGCCACTTATTTCTGTGATGTGAAAGCTGATGGTAGTCATTTCTCCAGTCTTCAGTGTCACATGAGCCTCCAGAAAACATTATTATCATTATTATTTTTAAGAATTATTTTTGCCTTTATTATGATAGGTCAGATCAGAGCTGACAGGAAGCAAAGTGGGAGAGAGAGGGGGATGGGATCGGTCAGGTCAGGATTCGAAAATCATTCGAATATGCTGATTTGATACTTAAGTAACATTAACTGTTGAAAACATTTGCGCTGCTTATTATGTTTGTGAAAACCATGACAATTTATTCTTGCTGTTATTTTTCTAACAACAGCATTTATATGAAATATGTCTTCAGTGTTACTTTAGAATGTAATGCATCCTTGCAGAAAAAAATACATGTTTTATGGAATTTATGCATTTGATCTCTCCTGCCATTACCTCACTGTTTTTTCTGGACAGGAGAGAAGTTTTGAGTTCTGAGAGTTCAGTGTACAATGAAAACCTACTGCAAAAACTCATTTCAAAAGATGAAGGAAATTTGATTTCTCATGATATGCCTCCTTCAATAAACAGCTCTGCTGCAATCCACTCCCAGCTTAGACACATCCTGATGCTATATTGCGTTTCACTGTATATGACCTGATGGATTACAGAGGGTCCACGCACAGTGAAATGGGGTTATATAACGTTCTTTATTGAGTTCCCTTCTATTAAGGGCAATGTGACCATATTCAAATAAAACCCGAAGCACATTCTAATGACACTCATAACATAGAAGATACTACTATATTGACTGCACTCTGAAGCTGAAGAAGAATCGGACAGTCAACATCACAGGCAGAAGCAATGTGTTAAGGGAGGGAGTTTAGGATGCCTTGTGATTCATGAGCTTCTCAATATACTGACGGTCTATGGAACCTGTGTTCAAGAGGCATGCAGATGCATTCATATAAAGGACACAAGTTAAAAACAAAACAAAAAGAGAAAATGTGCAACACGGTCAATGGCGCAGAATGAAGAAGCTTGCCTTCTGAAGATAAAAAGGGCTGTTTAGGAATGCCCATCCCGTTATAAGAGTTGCAGGAAGCAGATGGAAATTTGTCATGGTCCCTTTAAGAAGATAAGCACTTTGAGAATAGGGGAATAGTATCAGAGCCCTCCACTAAAGAACGGCCATGCGGCTAGTGCTTTATGGGGTCTTGGTTTAACAACGATCAGTGTAAGACGGGGCACGGGAACACAGTAATCAAATGAAAGGTGCAGTAGTGATTCGCCCCTTTGTCATGCTGTGCGCATGCATGGGGCAACTCTTAAAATCAGCAGTAAGAGCAAAAGAGTCCATCAGATCAGACGACTGAAGTTAAATCTGATTCCTCAAAACATCTATTTTTCTAAACCTATGATGCTTCAATACATTGTTACACTGATAATAAAACTAGTGTGTGACCCTAGGCTGAGGGTTAGCAAGTGAAGTTACACAGAGCAAGAGGGGCTCAGCGGGAGAGAATGAAGAGCAAGATGGTGTGTTTGGTTAACAGCTGAACAAAACACTGAGAGAAGCCAAGTATCCCTAAAACATTTCTCACTGAAAGGGAACAGAGCACATTGTTTCTCCATAAACAGTCCAGAGGACGATCCTGGACGTCAATAAATACAATGCAGGTCAACTTGGGAGATGGGTCTTACGTTCAGCAAGTAGGTACATTAGGCCAGGGAAAGAACTTTGGGGAGAGAGCAAAAAGAAAAGTCAGAACTGTCTGTTTTTCTTTTTAATATTATTCAATGAAACATATTTAAGTCTTTTGTTTTTAACTTAAGTGTTACATAATGGTGAGTCATCAGTTTGCACTGATGCAGGTTGTATTTAAGAATGATAGTAGCTTTCTGGTTTGCGTCAATAGTTGCACAACACTCAAGAGCAGCAGTTGCGGAACTCACCACTGATGGCCTCTTGGGCGAAATATTTCACATCCATGTCTTGATCTGATGCCAGTTTCTCCAGCACTGGCTTCACCTCTGTCTGCAGACAGCTGTAATAAAAAAAAATAAAAAAATAAAACATTAGAGCCACATTAAGTGAAATGTGAATATTTTTGACATAAAAATCAACTACTGGTTAAATGTGGATAAACACATACTTGCTGTCCAGCACAGGTCCAATCTTCTGAAGAGACTTGGCCACATTGAAGCGTACATTGGCTACCTGGTCATTGGACATCTTGAAAACTACAGGAAGCATGTGTTTGGTGGTAATATCCTGTCCACACACCTCAGACAGAGCCTAAAACGGACAGTTACACACATCAGTGCTGCTGCAGGGGTTAAAGATGAATTTGATATAAGTTTTTCCCCACAATTTCTACAGATAATTTCAAATATTTCATGGATGATGCACCATTCTACAAAGAGAATGAGACAGATTTTACTATATTTTATGGTCAAAATGTACATCAAACGGCGCTTTTCCACCTAATGCATCAGCACCAACGCCATACATTCCTCTGTGACTCAGCAGCTGTTTGTTAAAGCTGATAAGCTCTGACTCACATTAATGCAAAAGAGGGTAGTCATCCTGTGCAGGTAGTTGGGGTCATTAGCCATGCCCAGCACTTTAGGCACAATGGTGTTCTGTGCCCACTCTGCTCCAAACTTCTCCACCAGCTTCATCAGGTTACAGGTGGCTGCCTCTCTGATGGCATACACTGAAGATCACAGAGAAACAAGTGTTAGTCGACTGAGACTGCAACATATTATAACAGCTTTTTCCATTTTTATGCTACAAGCAAATGGAATTGCAACTCGATTTTTTTGTGTGGGACACATGCAGTGTTCATTTTGACAGCAAATTTGGATTTAGTTTTAGTCAGTCTTTTGACTAAAATGCCATTTAGTTGTAGTCATATTTTAGTCATCTGAATTGTTTTTAGTTTTAGTCTAGTTTTAGTCAACTAAATATCATAAGATTTTAGTCGGCTAAAATCTAATGGGTTTAGTTACAGTGCATTTAAGCATTTTTCTAAAATTTCCAAACTCATTATATAGGTTTGATATTAAGGTTTTATCATGATAGACACCGATTTAACTGCGGTGACACACAACATGCCTTTATGTTAAAATTAAATAAAACCACTTCTCATAAAGAACAAGGTCTTCTTTTTAATGAAATACCAATGGTTATATACGCTTATTAGGGATGTAACGATTAACCGCGAGCCTGTTGAAAATCGATTCAAATTTGTGACTATTCAAATCGGTTGAGATGCTAAACAAATCGCGATTCAATTAGGGGTAGGAGTTTATATGAATAAGAAGTTTCCTGCCAGTTCATATGTACGCATCTAATCTCCGAACCACGCAGCAGATTCGTTCTGAATGAATATCATCCCAAATCGTCCCTCCCTAACATTTTCGTCTCGTTTTTATTCGTTGACGAAAATGTCAATAGATTTACGTCAAAGTTTTGGTCATTTAAAAAGAGTTTTAGTTCGTTATCGTCGGTGAAAAAATTTTTGTTGACGAATATTATTCATCAACGAAATTAACACAATTATTATTATTGTGCAATTATAGTTATTATGAACATTCCTGATAAGCAACCTACCATGATCAACAAGCCACGCCATACACAGAGAATTGAGTTTTTCATCGAAGAACTCTACACCCTGCAAGCACAAGAAAGAGAGAGAGAAAAAAAGGATACCTCATATCAGTTAGATTAGCTTACGCGACCCAAGGCGACTTGACGGCAATAAGGTAACAGGATGATTAGTTAAATGCTTTAAGTGTAAAGAGAGACTGAAGAATAAGAACTGACCAACGGAACATTCCGATCTCTATTTCAGGATAAAGCATTCTAGGACACTGACGGTCAGGACTCACCAGCTGTCCAGCCAGAAGGGGCATGTACTCAATAATTGCCAGTCGTACTCGCCATTTGGCATCCTCAGCCAGCTCAACAATAGCTGGAAGCAGAGACTGGGAAAGCTGGCGGATTCCAATCACCTCGTTCACGCAGTCCAAGTTGGAGATGATGTTGAGGCGAACCTCTGGACACTACAGAAAGGACATGACAAAAACTGTAACATTCCGGACAACATGCTAACAAATAACCAACACAACTGAGTGCTGTAAATTAGCAACTACAAATTTTTTTTTTTTTTTTAATTAATTAAAATATAAATACAATATAAAATACATTTCTAAAGCTAAAACACAAAAAATAAATCTAAGTAAAAAATGGAAGATAAATGAAAATGATAAAAGCACATAAAATTTAAAGTAAAATTAAAAATTAAACCGATAAATATAAATGATAAGCCCAAGTAGGGCTGGACGATTAATAAAAAAGGAATCGAAACCAAAATTCAGAACCTCTAACCGACATAATTTTCCCATGTCGGTTATCAGATTTTTTTAATCCTATTAATACTTTCCTATTAAAAACATACCACCGCAGTAGGAGCTCAATGTCAGTTCAAAACAGTGGGCCAATCAGAAGACCGCGGAGGCGGGGAAAGCGGTGCCAGCTTTTATTTAAAGTAGCAGGTTGGCATGGCAACTTTTGTATTTGACGGCAACATGGCAGAGTAAGCATTCTGCGCTGCGCTTTAAAAAAAACATCCTGAGCGCTGTGTCTCGCGGTTTTAGACACAAAGACGTGTTCTGTGTGAATAGCCAGTAAAAACCTAGAGTAAATACTTAAACATATAGAGTGACAGGACAAAATCACTGAGATGGTGCCCTGCTCTTTCTCTTAAATCAGAAGTGTTCTATTTACATTCATTATTTAAAACATTTGTTTACAGGAGATTCAAGTTATTTTCTACTTTTCACATTGCATTATTTAAAATAATATTCATTTACAAGATACAAGTTATTTTCTACTTTTCACATGACAATATTTAAAATAGAGCCCTACCGATTTTTTGGGGGGCTAATGCTGATACCGATATTAGGGAGTAAAAAAGGCTGATATCGATATATCGGTCGATATTCTTTATGTGTAGGCTATATTATAGTACAGTATAGTCAAAATTACTGTATATAGAATACAGTATATAGCCTACATAAACATTATATATACAAACACTTTTTTTGCTATGATAACTCAAATGTGGTGATCAAACACTTATAATGTGACAAACATAGGCCTATGTAGTGGAGGCAGGGTATTTAACAATTTAACAATAAACTTTATTATTCAAAATGAGTCTGACATCAGTGCACTTAACAGTAAACTTAACTTATTATAAATAACTAAACAAATAGAATATATAATATTTTATAGTAGAATAATATTCCGCGTTATACAGTAAATTCCGTTTTTATGACTGGATTCCGCGATTCCGTCCATGTTTTCTGCATCGAAAACCCGCCCCCCTTGAAGGTCAAGTTAATTGTATTTAATTTTATTTTCTCTATAGCGCCAGATCACAATAGCAGTCATTTAAAGTTACCTTTCCTATAGAACAGGTCTTTACCTTGTTCTTTTATTAAACAAACAAAATAGCCAGTCAAAATAAAAGTTTGGTTTAACTTGAAGACACTGCGGCATAAATATATTACTATTGTTCAGTAGAATGTACGTAATAGGCTACTACTACTAAAATTATTAAAACCTTATTTTTAAGAAATAATCATACAATATTTCTTCAATGTTTTAATTGTAATATTAAATCCCCTTTATTTTCCAAAAATAAAATTTGTTTAATTTTCATTAATTAAAAGATAAATGAAATGAATGTTTTATGCCTTAAAATGTAAATACACAACACAGAATATCTGAGCAAAAAATCATAAGGCTATTGTAAGAATAAATGAAACTTGTTTTTATGCTTTCAAATAATTAGACATGCTAAAACACAGAATTTGGTAACAATAAAACATAAGGTTGGAAAAAATAAAACATTTCATAGGGCCCTAAACATGTATTATTTGTTAAACTTTTAATAAATTGATGTTAAATTGTTTAAGTTTCATGATTTTAATTAATTAGACATGCTTTTTGATTAATAAAATGTAATTTAACCATTAAAAAAAACGGAATCTAAACACAGGAAATTTGTTTAATTTTCATTACTTAAAAGATAGATTAAATGAATGTTTTATGCCTTTAAAAAAATGTAAATACACAATGCAGAATTTCTGAGGAAAAAATCATTAGGCTATTGTAAGAATAAATTAAACTTGTTTTTATGCTTTCAAATAATTAGACATGTTAAAACACAGAATTTGGTAACAATAAAACATAAGGTTGGAAAAAATAAAACATTTCATAGGGCCCTAAACATGTAATTTTTGTTAAACTTTTGATAAATTGATGTTAAGTTTCATGACTTTAATTAATTAGACATGTTTTTTGATTAATTAAAACAAATTTAACCATTAAAAAGGAGTCCAGAAAAATTTAAACGGAAACACCAGTATAAACACCAGCATTGACTGAGTAGCACACATGCTTTAATGCGCCGCAGACGCGTGCCGTGATGCGCAGATCAGCTCTAGTTTCTAACGTCACTGAATCTGCTGTTAAAAATGAACCATCCATTCATCATATCATCATGCAAAACTAAGATCAGTAGCAAACAATGGGGCGCGCTCTGCTAGACAAACTAAGTAATTACACCATTCAGAAGAATTTAATCTGCATTATATGTTCTGTAAAAAAATTTCATATCGTCGGCATATTCGCCGATACTGATATATCTGCGCGACAGGCTCATATCGACCGATAATATCGGCAAAACGATATATCGGCCGGGTTCTACTTTAAGAAAATCAATGAAGAACTTTTGTACTGTACTAAATTCCCTGGATTGTGCAAAAATTTGCACTGAATTTCCAGCAAAAACAACCAACTACCGTTAAAAAGTTTAGTGTCAAAATGTATTTTTTGTATTGATGTATTAAACTGATCCAAAGTCACAAAATCATTTGATCCGAAGTCACAGTAAAAATACTGATTGTTGCCAAAACAAATGCTGTTCTTTTGAACTTTCTATTCATCAAAGAAAATGGTTTTCACAATAACATTACGCAAATCCAACATTAAGTGGAATTAAGCACTGTTTTCAACATAATTATTAGGGTTGGGTATCGTTAGAAATTTTCCGGTTCCGATTCCGGTTCCAGTTTTGCCTAACGATTCCGGTTCCATTTAAATGAACTATTATTATTTTTTTACTATTTTACCTTAATTGAATGTAGTGTTGCTGGAAGGTAGTAAGTAATGTTGAGTAATGCATGTGCTTCAAAGTTGATGTTTTTTACACTATCAATAACATTTGCGCGTAGTCGTGGAAAACGATGTGTTCGGCAGTTAAAGACGCGACGCGTCTGTGGAGTGCGCGTCATGGGAAACAGTGTGCTCAGTAATTAAAGAGGCAGGGCGGCATTTCTGTTATTGGGTTTGTGACATCTTTTATGGGAAACGTGTCTCACAGCGCTTGGTCACGTGTCGCACCAGAACCGTTTTTGGAACCGAAACTTAGAAATTGCTCACGGTTCTGGTTCTTTTAAAAAAAAAGAACCGGTTCTAAATAAGAACCGGTTATCGGTTCCCAACCCTAATAACTATACATAAATGTTTTTAATATATTAATGCAAAAATAGTACATCTAATACATTAATACATTAAGTTATTCTAAATTGTAAAATTTTACAATATTACAGTTTTACTGTATTTTTGATCAAATAAATGTAGTCTAGGTGAGTATAAAGGACTCTTCAAAAACAACTTTTTGTGAAGAGCGAAAACCGACCAAAAACTTTTGAATGGTAAGGTACATGAACCATTTTAAAATGTTCAGCCACTATTAAAGCAAAAAAATATTCAAGTCTATATGAACGCGGAACAAAGCGGTCCATGGACCATGTTGAATGTTTATATTGCTATGAAACATGTCAAAGCTCCATTTTTGTAAGGAAGTTTCAAATGTACTTCAGCTACACAAAAGGTTTGGAATAAAAAGTGCTGTGCTGCCATCAATCTTGCAATTATTTGCATCTATGCTGTGAGCCACTGCAGATATTTTGGTGGGCATGTCCAAAACAAATAACACTCTCCAAAAAAAAATGTACAATAGTGGAGAAAGCACTGATTGATATATAGTATGTGATCGAGAGCAGAAGTGTGCTACTGTTGCTACAGCCAGTAGGTCAGAGCACAGACACACTGTTAATCTGATCTTCTTTAAGTCTTAGACACTTAGAGAAGAGATGCTGACTCAAGAGTTATCAGCCAGTAACTGATCCTGGATTGGAACTGCGCACCAATTAAATGTGATGAGTACTGGAACAATGAGGAACAAGTGATCAGTCTGAAATGTGACCGATTGCAGAGATGTTGACAAGCGCTGAATGAAAAAGCATTTTACCTTAACACAGGGGAGAATGTGTGTCATGATGATCGTCTCTCTACTGTCTTCTGGCAAATTTTCACAGAATTCTGTGGATAATAATCAATTAGGGTCAATAAGAGCATTTTCATAAAAATACCAGTGTAATTTCATGATTATCAGAGAAAGACACTCTTGAGAGCAAATATACAAATGAACTCCAGACTAGATTTGGACTTTAATTAAGTAACATGCAGTCTTCGAACCACAGTTTGAAATGCCAGCTACAAACAAAACCCACTCAAAATCCAAAGCTGTTTATGAGACAAAAATATTAAATATTTTTAATTCCTTAAACAAGGAACTGACTAAACAAAAAATGTAATAAAAAAATAAGCAAATTTCAGCAAATACTAAATTTGTATATAAATCAGTATTTTTCGCCAACATGTCACCTTTTTCTGAAACCTGCTGCAACTTATATTCAAAAGCAACTTATATTATGCAAACATGCAACGTGCACACATTTGAATTTGTGCCAAATAAGAGAGGTATGTAAGTTTATTTGTACAGCACATTTCCAACACACTGGTAGTTTCAGTTGCACTTTAAATAAATATAGGTTTAGGCTTGGTGTTTATAATAAATGCCACTTTAATTTATGTTTTACACTTAATTTTTCATTCCTATTCTGAACGTCATTTAATTTCAGTGATTTATTGTGGAATGACGGGAGCTTAAATACATGTTTAAAGTTTTATTTACCAGTATTTTACATTATTTCTGTAATGTAATAATAAAACATGACATACACATCTGTTTTTTTTTTCTCTCTCAAGAATGCAATTTTGAACTATGCAACTTACAGACATGTGCAACGTATTTTACTGAAAATATATTAACTACGATTATTTAAACCTATTTTGCAAATTAACAGATTTGAACTGATTTGCAAATCAACATCATGCTCATATATTACAGGGCTGCGTTGGTGCTTTTTCTCACCTTTGACTTTGTTTGCAGCAGCGGCACGAACCTCAGCCTCACAGTCTTTCAGAAGGTTCTGGAAGGCTGGCACTAGGTCATTCTTTGTGATTTCTGGACCCACAGCTTTCTGCAGCTGTAAATTCACAGAGACAAGCATGTCACTTCATATTTCCATTTCACAGTAGCACTTCAGCGTTTCCTGCAGACTCAAGGACAAAGCCACTTCCAGAGCATGCTAGGATACAATCAAGGCTATTCTAGCACTGCACAAAAGATGTGGCACATAATTCTCATTTCTAAAGCCGGTCAAACTGCCATTGCTCGAACCCAGGATATTTCTAGGTATTTTTATCACTGCATTCAACATTTCTTTTCCTGTAAAATATCTGACATTATAAGTGGCTCAGGATAATCCAAAACCATCCGATGAAATGACAAATATTATCATATTATTATGGAAAGGAACTGCATTTAGGTCAAGTTGCACAACAATGAGCAGTGTGCATCAGTGCAGGATTATAGCGAGCAGTAGGGCTGTGAATCTTTGGGTAGACAGCGAATCGATTCGATTCACGATTCATAGGTTTTCGATTAGATTCAAGGCCAAAATGAGGCATAGCCATCATTTCAGAAGTGACAGAAATGACAAATACAATAATTTTATGTATGTATGTATTATTTATTTATTAATTTTATTTACAAGGAATTATTTTCTTACTTTAAATTTGCTATAAGAAATCAAATACACTGCTGGACAATAATCAATCATTTGTAATCTATAATTTTTTCCTAATGGCAATTTTATGATTGTTTTATATACTACAAACAATTCTATCAATTTTCTGCACAGATTAAGGTAGAAAATATCATTTCTAGTTTCTGTACTGTAATAAATGATATGCCAATTAGCACTGCATCATTCATAAATTGTATTTATTGTGTTTATTGTCTTAACGTTTCACCAATTCATTCTGCTTTTTATTCAGCTTAGCTGCAGCGATAGATGCCTTTGTCCATATTAGGCATTTCCTGGCACGTCTTAAGTTCTTTGAGAGCGAGATCACTTCTCTTTCAAACGAAAACGTCTTTATCTCATTTTCATAAAATAAAATGCTATAGTATTTAACTTTTCCTCTCTATCGGCGAATGATGATTCTGAAAGAAAACGCGCCCGATGTCTGTTTGCTATAGCAACGAATGCTACTTTCATGCATCTAATTATCAGATAAACTCTTAAACTCTTATTTCAAGGTTGTTGTTAATGCTGTGGTTATTTTAACAGTTTAACACATCAGCTGCTCAAAAAATGTGTCAGTGAGACGAACTGAGCACGAGCGCAATCTTGTGACAGTCACAGGCGGTAAATAGTGGAGTATGTGAAGAAGAGATGCAATGGCATGAACACTGTTCAAGGTCTCCATTAATTCGTGCTTGTAGTAATTTAATGTGTATATATTTTTAAAGCATTGAATCGCTATAGAAATTGCGATTCATCCGATTCTTAGCGTTTTAAATCGATTACTGTCCAAAATCGACGATTCACGTTTCAAGATCGATGCATATGCATCGTCAAGGTTTGTAAACGATGCATCGAGAAAACGAGTGAATCGTTACACCTCTAGAGAGCAGTGAACTCTTATGAGGTGTCATCCTGAAACTGCGATCCAGCTGTTGAACCTTAGCACTGATACATAACAGAGAAGAGGTTTCCAGGTAGCTTATATCACATTAACAATATAAAACCAAGTTAAAGGGTGCACAAATACACATCATATAGCAGTGATTGCTGCATCGCTATTTAGTGGTAGATCTCTGCCACTACTGAGACAACATTCATTTATGAACCGCACAAGATTTAGTGGTTTTTATCAGTCAGACAAGTCCTTTATTAGATCAATTGGACTCACTTAGGCTGCGTTTACACTGCAAGTCTTTATGCACAGATCCGATCTTTTATTCGTTTTTTTTGGCCTGCCTGTTTACATTCACTTTAGACAAGACTGGTAATCGATATCTGTGTTTACATTCATTCCCACCCCAAAATGATTGTCAGTGATCGCTTTACTATGCTCACGGTAGACCCTTGGGTTTTGAATGGGCGTGCTATTAAAATTATTTATATAATTCACATGGAGTGGATATTATTATTTGTCTGCATAGACAACAGCTGTCATGAATGTTCTGAAGCACAAAATTTGACTGAACAGATGAAGACCGGAAGATAATGGTAATTTTCATGTTATTTTATCTAAAGCTCATTAGATGTAGAATTCTAAAGTGAAATAAAGTAGCACTGTAAGATTATATTTATTTGAACAGACTTGAATGAATTAACAAGAGCGAGTGAGAGTGAGTGGCATAATAGTGAAGCTTGCTGGTTTAATTACAAAAACAGCTAAGCTATCACTTCATTGCTGAAAAATATAATGTAGCTTTGTAAAAATATAACAAAGCTGTTGTATTTATAAAATTCACAGCGCGGGGGTTAAAAACGAGCTCCAGAATGTTGCGCAATTTCTTGCCTATATGCAGTTCCCACCT
>NW_015666560.1:20338-24157 GCF_001515625.1 Sinocyclocheilus rhinocerous
GCATAATAGTGAAGCTTGCTGGTTTAATTACAAAAACAGCTAAGCTATCACTTCATTGCTGAAAAATATAATGTAGCTTTGTAAAAATATAACAAAGCTGTTGTATTTATAAAATTCACAGCGCGGGGGTTAAAAACGAGCTCCAGAATGTTGCGCAATTTCTTGCCTATATGAAGTTCCCACCTCAATAAAATGGGAGCGCATACAGCATGCCAGAATTAAAATGCAATTTTTATTGTCAAATGTGTCGCCCTCGCATTGTGGTGGCTCGGAGTTCTGAGGGGAATCGGATGTGTGTGTTTAAACGTAGGTCAGATGTCCAGATATCACACAGGTATCTGCTTTAAAACCACATTTTAAAGCGAAAAATTAAGATCTCGACTCAGATTTTTGCGTTTACACATGTGCAACAAATTCCGATGTGAGTTAAAAAAATCGGATTTTTTTGTGCTAGTGTAAATGCAGCCTCAAGCTCACAATACAAGACAGAGGTTTAAAGCTGGTTTGTTTAAAAGTACATTTTTCACAAAGATTTTAAAAAGCACAGCCATTTTCAACTGTGATGAGAGATGTTTTTTGAACACCAAATCATGTGATTTTGAAAACTGGTGGTTAACTCTTGACTTTTATAAAGAATATCTCTTTGGTTTTGAGACTTTAGTCTTTGCAACTTTACAGATCTTCTTTATGCACCAAGAGCTTGTAACACTCCAAAGAGAAAGGAAAAATTGAAATCGCATCATATGACCCCTTTAAATTCATTTTAAATAAAATTTTAAAAGTTTTTAAATCGCTTGTTTTATTGTTGTGATTATTTTTTATGATTATTTTACTTCCTTTTATGTAAAGCACTTTGAATTATCATTGTGTATGAAATGTGCTACATAAATAAATTTGCCTTGCCTTTTTGCCACCACAGAAATAAATTATATTTCTAAAAATATTAAAATGGAAAACATACTTTTCAATTGAAATAATATTTAACAATATTACTGTTTTTAAATAACTGCATTCTAGGTGAGCATAAGATACTTTTCAAAATCCTACCAGCGCCTAACTTGAACAGTAATGTAGTTATGCCCATGAGGAGAATTATGGGTGAAAAGCAACCCCGCTGCATGAAAATGGAATTTTGTGATAAACACTTGGATTTTCCAATAAAATTCAATTACATATAATTAACTTAACGCATGATTTGCTTTTGGCTTACATCAGAGAATTTGTCTGCAACCATGTAGCGAACCCTCCAGGATTTGTCCTCTGCTGCCTGGCGCAGAGTGGGCATTACCAGAGTTTCCAGATCCTCTTGAGGCAACAGAGTGGCAATGCTGACACCAGCCTCTACAGCCAGGAGACGAACAGAGTCCTGCAGTGATGTAAATGTTTGCATTCAGATGTCAGAAGAAAACACTTTGATATTTGCCATACAATACTGCTCCAGCACTAGTTACATAAACACAATGAAAACCTTTCAAGCCTCCAATGGTCTTGTCATGCAACATGTGCTCAGAGACTTTAGCTGTGGTTTGATTAATGACAGAATTAGACTGTGTATATTTCAGTGAGTATTACTAAAAACAGACCTGTTCATCAGATGCCAATGCAGTGAAGAGAGAAATGATGTCACTCTTGACATACTCCAGCTCTAACACTTTGGCAAATTCACCCAGCTTGGAGGCGGCTGCACGGCGCACCATGGGAGTATCATCAGAACACAGGGTACGGAAGTGCCTGAGGAGAGATGATACATGTGTTAACACGTTTCCAATTAAACAGAAAAAGAAGACGATGAGGTAGTGATTTTCCTTTCCACTTTGGTTATTGGAACATTAACACTCCGTAACTATAATTACGTTTAGTCTAAATGGCTATTCACACTGAGAGTGAATAATTATTACCACAATAAACAATACATTTAAGCAATATATTCCCATGGAGCCATTCGCACCAGGGACAAAAATTCTGATGTCAGAATGTATTACAGGTTCTGTACAAAACTCAATAAGATAGAACCCAGCTGGAACCCTGTTTTACAGCTGCTGATATTGTCAATACAAAGAACATGCAACAGACACAGAAAGAAGTGATGTGAAGTAGGAATACATTTAATATACATTTAAACTGGTGTGAATATTGTGTAATCTGTTAAAAACATCTCCAGATCATGTTTTACCCCAAAATGAAAATAAACTTTTAGTAAATTATGCCTGTTTTAGCACCATCACTGTAATGCAAAAGGGAAAAAAATCTAATATCAATACTTCAGATTTAAATGGTAGTATTTCTTGTACTGCCTTTGATTGTATTACATCTATCTTTTTACTGTAATACCTTTATGTACTTGCCAGAATTAACAGTAATGAGACAGCAATGAGAATCACTTTTGTGGTTTTGTGGGGGGGGGAGTTTAGAGTCACCCACCTACCTAGCACCATATATTACAACAGCTATAATATTATTATTAAAAGTATTTCTTTTATTGCCTTTTTTTAATTTATGCTTATTTAAAAAAATAATTACTACATTTATGCATTCGGCAGAATATTCGATTAAAGATTACAAAGGCACAAGAATGTAAAAAAAGTCAGAGGGTTATTTATAATAAATAGGGTTGGGTATCGATTGGGTTTTTTACGATACCGGTGCCAAATCTATACTTTTAAAAGGGTACCGGTGCCTAAACGGTGCCTGAACCGATACTTTTAAAAAAGAGGCACAAAAAAAACATGGATAACATTAATGAACATTTAAAATATTTAAAATAAATATACATAGCATGCACATGCCCCTCGGATGCTCTCATTTCCCAAGTTGTGCTTCCCTAAGGCTAATAAATGTATTTCACGATGATCTGGGTCATTATTTAATACAAAACAATATTTAATACAAAACCACACATAATGTTTCTACTGTATCTCTGTCAATCACTCTGATATTTAGTAATGAGTGAATTGACTGAGTGATATCTGTCACTGTCTTTAATCAGTTCTGTGACTGTATGTTATGCCACATGCACTGTAATATTTTTATATTAATATTAAATTTTCAAATGAAAATAGTAGGGGTGCTCCGATTAGGATTTTTGAGGCCGATCACCGATCACAGAAAGCAGTATCTGCCGATACCGATCACAGATACCGATCTTTTTAAAGCCTTCTTTTTATCATTTATAACTATTTATAGTGATACTCCAATCAGAATTTTTAGACATTTATTCAGGGCCTGAATTTCATTTTTGAAAATGAAGTCTCCTCTTAGGTGACTCTTGTGAGAGGGGAAGCAGCTTTCACACAGGAGTCCGCTACTGAATCATGGCTGTTTACCACAAACACAACATTTATCCATTATTTTGATTTAAAGTCCAAAACAGTGTCACTGAAAATGCTTTTTCAGCATTGCAATTATTTTTTTTACACAGTACAGTAATACAATCTTTCACAGACATGTTTAAACACAATAAATATAAGCAACACATTATTCAATGCTTTTTACTTTTGCATTTACTTCTAGATTTATATATTAAGTTGCTCGAGCAAGTGGCAAACATTTAAACTACTTTTCTTACGTTATCACAAACTTACCATTGACAGAAATAGTCAGCTCTACTGCCTTTTCTTTTGCATTGAAATCGAGTGCCATCTATTATTGCCTTCTTTTTCTAAAAGTGCTCTTTCCCTTTAAACCTAGCCAAAAAGCCATATGTGTTGACTGTGAAACACAGTAGAATTTAATAATATGCATTTATGGTGTAATTACAAAATTTTTGTGTCAATCTATGATCATATTTACTGCAAAAAATGCGCCGTTACTTTAATTCAG
>NW_015666560.1:24497-26586 GCF_001515625.1 Sinocyclocheilus rhinocerous
CAGAGTAATGTGAACCTGGCATTATGTGTGTGCGCTGCAAGTGTGCATGAGCGCACGGTGAGCGCGCGAGCGCTGAATGGTTAAACACTGGCAAGAATTAAAAAGAAATGCAATTTATAAACTTTAGTGACGATGTGACACTGCCTCGCAAGTGACAATTCCTGTGCCAACTGTGCAGCGTGCAGCTCGCTTATAGACAGACGCGATGTGTGGTGATTTGAAGCCATTTGCGTATTTTGAGAGAGAAAGTGTGAGAGCGCGCGCGCGGTGATTCACTCACCCTGTTTGTGAAATTACGTCTCAAATAAAGTTTTCAAATGACTTTATAAGTTATTTAATGAAATAATATGAAGACGAGTACCTCACCTTCAGCATTATAATAATTTCACCCGCGCCGGACAGAGACGGTGCCGCTGCATGTCGTGCCAAACCTCTCACAGCAGCGTCATCAGCTTGAGATCCTCCAACCAGCATGGTGAAGTTCCCCAGTTGTTCAGCAAGAGCAAGCAGAACTTCATCCTCATCATAGATGGTATCTGATCAATCACAAAATGAGAAATTGAAAGCTATGCATGAGAAGAATTTACTACACCTAAAATATATCTTTTATAGTCATTTCAGACAGGAAAAAAACACTTACCTGTGAGGAAAGGCAGAAGTTCAGTGCGTGTTCTTTCGACGCCTAGAGCTAAGGCGATGGTGGACAGTTTCTTAATGCTGTTCAATCGTAACTACAGTGGATAAAGGCAAGAAATCCGTTAGAATAGAGTCTTGATATTTGATTGTAAAGCAGCTGATTGCTGAGGGACAAAACAGACTATTGTTTAATGTTTACAAATTATGCAATTTAAATGGCTTGATAGATGACAAACTATAAAAATAATGACATCTTTCCCAATCCATTGAGACCAGTAAGATTACACCAATTATTTCCTTCCTTGATTCCTATAATTATAACAGTCCTGTATCTTTATAACGAGCGCAAAATGAGCTCACCTTTTGGTGACAGTTGTTAATAATCAGTTCTGGTGTATTTTAAAATTGCAAACAAAATATGGAATAGATATTAAACGCAGTAAATATAAATGAAGTTATCTGAAAAAATATGAAGTGTCACTGAAAAAATCTTATCGCTAGCGGTTGCTTGAGGAGCTTTTCGCTGAAATGACAAACTGTGTCAATGTGTAGCGAAACTATTCAACATTCATACTTATTTTGTGCTTTACAATGTCTTGTAATGAAATATTGTGATTCTTTATTTAAGTAAGCGAGTCAATGACATAACAGTTAAATCACAGAACAGCTATCGTTAGCAGTGTTAGCTATCACAAACTGCTCTGCGTCACACTGTACTCACACAGGAAACGAAGTCATTCGACATAAATCAAATAATACATTTGGGTGTGCTAAATAGCATGCTGGTGGCTTTATCTGTCCTTGAATTTGATATATAATCTTGTAGGGTCTGAATTACTGAATTATCTTTTAGTTGCTAGCCGGTTTGCTAAACTAGGACAGGCCCATGTTACCGGTTGCTGTTAGCTATTCATGTCAAAATCAAGCCTACGAGTTCCAGTCTATTTCTCAAACTAGTAGTCTGTGTTAAAATACGTATTTTGTTTACCTGAACATCTTCATTTCTTAATTCGTCAATTAGCACGGCAATAGGGTAAAGAGAGTCGTCGCTGTCTGCTCCCGCCATCTTGGATGCTAAAGGCTGCTTAGCTAGTTCCTGCTACGGGGTTTCTCACTGCTGCCTGGAGACAGCGCACGAGCCCAGCACACTAAAAACAGCGCTCGAGCCCAGCCCAGCACACTGACTGTAGTCATATAATTTTCTGCAAAATAGCAGGAGTGATTCACTATCAAGGTACATTTAATAATTTAAAATGGTTTCATATGTATTAATGTATTTTGAGACAAAATACTTAATGTTATTAAAACAACAGTTTTCAACACCTGATCCAAGGGGTTGTGTGCAGTGTTGGGCAGTAACTCATTACTAGTAAGTTAACTAGTTACAGTAATAAATAGGGTTGGGTATTGTTTGAATTTTATAAATTCCAATTCCTATTCGATTCTGCTTGTC
>NW_015666561.1:0-481 GCF_001515625.1 Sinocyclocheilus rhinocerous
ATCAAGTCAAATCACAGTTGATCGTCATGAGGCACGTCAAGTCACCGCTTATCTTCCAGAGTCACGTCACGTCACAGCTGATCTTCCAGAGTAACTTCACGTCACAGCTGATCATCCTGAGTCTCGTCAGGACACAGCTGATCGTCAAGAGTCTTGTCATGTCCTGTCTGTTGCACCCAGATCTTCAAGGTCAGTCTTTCGGTATCCCAGTCTGGTATCTAGTGTGAGGGATACACCACTGGTGTCTGCACGCACAGCTGGTATCCCCAAACCCACTCACTCTAACCCTTCTGTTCCTGAACTAATTCCCCTGTCTGAAGTGTTTCCCCTGATGGGGATCGCTTTTTGATGTGTTTGGGCTGCATACACCACCACAGAACTCCCAGAGGCGGCGGCGCCCACTATTAGGTCTCCAGAGGTGGCGGCTGAAGCTGCAGAATATCCTGAGTTAGTGGTGCTCGCTGCGGTGTTCCCCGAAGCG
>NW_015666561.1:952-1049 GCF_001515625.1 Sinocyclocheilus rhinocerous
GTGAACCCTCTGCCTGTCCTGTCACGGCTATGGAGGCCGTTTGTGAATTCTTTGCCTGTCCTGTCATGGCTATGGAGGCCGTCTGTGAACCCTCTGC
>NW_015666562.1:0-290 GCF_001515625.1 Sinocyclocheilus rhinocerous
GCTTTAGTTAACCTAAAGCTGCAAAGTCCAAAGGGGGCACCCAGACTTGAACTGGGGACCTCTTGATCTGCAGTCAAGTGCTCTACCACTGAGCTATACCCCCACAAAACCACTGGCTCAAAACAGCACACAGGAAAATAGATCCTTAATTTTGACAATATCAAACAACACCAACAACATCTTCACTTTAAAAAAAGGCTTTAGTTAACCTAAAGCTGCGAAGTCCAAAGGGGGCACCCAGATTTGAACTGGGGAACTCTTGAGCTGCAGTCAAATGCTCTACCACTGAG
>NW_015666562.1:533-943 GCF_001515625.1 Sinocyclocheilus rhinocerous
CTATACCCCCACAAAAACACTAGCTCAAAAGCGTACACAGGAAATTAGATCCTTCATTTTTACAATATCATACAACAACATCCTCACTTTAAAATAAAGGTTTTGGTTAACCTAAAGCTGCCAGTTCCAAAGGGGGCACCCAGATTTGAACTGGGGGACCTCTTGATCTGCAGTCAAATGCTCTACCACTGAGCTAAACCCCCACAGAATCACCAGCTCAAAGCCGCACACAGGAAATTAGATCCTTCATTTTGCCAATATCAAACAGCAACATCTTCACGTCAAAATAAAGGCTTCGGGTTAACCTAAAGCTGACAAGTACAAAGGGGGCACCCAGATTTGAACTGGGGACCTCTTGATCTGCATTCAAATGCTCTACCACTGAGCTATACCCCCACAAAAGCACTAAC
>NW_015666562.1:967-1249 GCF_001515625.1 Sinocyclocheilus rhinocerous
CAGAATCAGCAGCTCAAAAGCGCACACAGGAAATTAGATCCTTCATTTTGACAATATCGAACAACACCAACAACACCTTCACGTCAAAATAAAGGCTTTGGTTACTCCAAAGCTGCCAAGACCAAAAGGTGCAGACAGATTAGAACTGGGAATAGCTTGATCTGCAGTCAAATGCTCTACCACTGAGCTATACCCCCACAGAATCAGCAGCTCAAAACCGCATATAGGAAATTAGATCCTTAATTTTTACAATATCATACAACAACATCTTCACTATAAAGT
>NW_015666562.1:1412-1679 GCF_001515625.1 Sinocyclocheilus rhinocerous
GCTCAAAACCGCACATAGGAAATTAGATCCTTAATTTTTACAATATCATACAACAACACCTTCACGTCAAAATTAAGGCTTCAGTTAACCTAAAGCTGACAAGTACAAAGGTGGCACCCAGATTTGAACTGGGGACATCTTAGTCTGCTGTCAAATGCTCTTCCACTGAGCTATACTCCCACAGAAGAAGCAGCTCAAAACAGCACACAGGAAATTAGATCTTTCAGTTTGACAATATCGAAGAACAACAACAACATCTTCACTTTA
>NW_015666563.1:0-37867 GCF_001515625.1 Sinocyclocheilus rhinocerous
GTGGAGGACGTGAATGAGAGCATGCAGCAAGTTATGTGAGTTCAAACGTGAACGGTTCTGTGTGCGACGGAATCCGTGACTGTGGTGCTTAAGACGGGAACATGTGTGGAAAACAGGAGAAAACTAATCGAAGCGCAGACGAGGGACAACTTTGAAACTGTCTGGAGTGTGTTCCTTTAAAACTGCAGCAGTGAATGTGGTGAGCGCGAACTGGAAACAGCTGGAATGGCGCATGAGACGAGTCTATCCGTGTTTGCGGTGTATTTACCCTGTAACTACGTGGAACAAGGGGGGAACAAAGCACCACTTTATTTTACAGCCCGCAAATGTTGTATTTACCCTGTAACTACGTGGAACAAGGGGGGAACAAAGCACCACTTTAATTTACAGCCTGCAAATGTTGTATTTACCCTGTAACTACGTGGAACAAGGGGGGAACAAGCACCACTTTAATTTACAGCCCGCAAATGTTGTATTTACCCTGTAACTACGTGGAACAAGGGGGGAACAAGCACCACTTTAATTTACAGCCCGCAAATGTTGTATTTACCCTGTAACTACGTGGAACAAGGGGGGAACAAAGCACCACTTTAATTTACAGCCCGCAAATGTTGTATTTACCCTGTAACTACGTGGAACAAGGGGGGAACAAAGCACCACTTTAATTTACAGCCCGCAAATGTTGTATTTACCCTGTAACTACGTGGAACAAGGGGGGAACAAGCACCACTTTAATTTACAGCCCGCAAATGTTGTATTTACCCTGTAACTACATGGAACAAGGGGGGAACAAAGCACCACTTTAATTTACAGCCCGCAAATGTTGTATTTACCCTGTAACTACATGGAACAAGGGGGGAACAAAGCACCACTTTAATTTACAGCCCGCAAATGTTGTATTTACCCTGTAACTACGTGGAACAAGGGGGGAACAAAGCACCACTTTAATTTACAGCCCGCAAATGTTGTATTTACCCTGTAACTACATGGAACAAGGGGGGAACAAAGCACCACTTTAATTTACAGCCCGCAAATGTTGTATTTACCCTGTAACTACATGGAACAAGGGGGGAACAAAGCACCACTTTAATTTACAGCCCGCAAATGTTGTATTTACCCTGTAACTACATGGAACAAGGGAGGAACAAGTTGGACAAACACAGAACAAGTGTATATTTGCACAGTAATTACAGAGAAAATTATTGCACTAGTTTTAATTTAATTGTTCGATGGCCAAATTAACCCCTCTACATTTTTTTTGCTATAAAAACACCACAGTATACATCCACTGAAATACAAATGTTGTATCATGTATTTTTTCTGCGAACAGCAGGTAAGCTTGTTTTAAGCTGCATTGAACCTTGATGGTATATCATGGAAAGTTATTTGGTGATAGTGGTGTTGAGAAGTTGCTGGTGTGAAGTTGCTGAAATCGACGAATAAGCTTTCATAAGGTAAGTAGACTCATGAATTATAAATCATAGCAGAAAATCATTAACTAATTTCACTACATGTCCAGTTTTGTTGTTCAGTAATCTCCATCATGTCCATCCTTTAATAATAGAATGTGTACCCCATGGTTAAAAAATACCTATACGCCTATAATAAAATACCAATATAAAATTATAAAAAGTATATATCGTCTTTCTAAATCATTCCCAAACATAAGATTGTTGTTTAGGCCATACATACCACGTAATATTAGAATAAGCACCTCTTAGTTTCAAAATAATTTGACAGGTTGTTACCCCTTTATTCCCCAAACTTCGCATATTATTCCCTTATACCTACACGGAGGTACTGAATAGGTACACTTTAATTACAAAAAAAGTTACACTGCAACTTCAGTTTACTTACGCAATTCTTTGCAGGTTGCATATCTGGTTGTTACCCCCTTATTACCCAAATGTAACACATTATTCCCTTATACCTACACGTGTGTTCTTTATAGGTACACTGTAATTACAGAAACGTACACCGTAAATTCAGTATACTTACATAGTTCTTTGCGGGTTGTAATCTAAAGCGTTACCAAAAAGTCTTATAATAAGTAAATAACATGCAGCACACTTCAATGGCACGTTGTGAAGATAGGAAATACAGTTTAATTTCTACATCAAGGTTACTAAATATCATATGTTAAAATATATGCTGTCTGTTATAAAATGTTGTAAATACAGATTCTAATTAATAAAGCAACTTATCGTTTTTTTTAAATTTAGGAATAAGTCGCAGGGACACTTTTGTACATCCTCTCACCACAAGGAAGAATACATAGAGAAGGTTATATGCCACAGATCACAACATCCAACCAAACAGAGAGGACGCATCTTGCCGGCCAGATTTGTGATTATGGAAACCAAAACTAACAGCAGAATGGACACTGTGAACACTTCTCTCGCTGATTCCACAGAGATGAGGACTGGAATAAGTAGTTTAATGGAAAAATTTACGGACGAGAGTTTAGGGCACGGCAGGGTCTTCGTGCGTAATTTTGGAGACGCGGAGTCTTTATGCAGCAGCGCGCCTGGATCAAGCAGCGACGCTCTGGATCTTTGCCGGCCAGATTTGTGATTATGGAAACTAAAACTAACAGCAGAATGGACACTGTGAACACTTCTCTCGCTGATTCCACAGAGATGAGGACTGGAATAAGTAGTTTAATCGAAAAATTTACGGACGAGAGTTTAGGGCACGGCAGGGTCTTCGTGCGTAATTTTGGAGACGCGGAGTCTTTATGCAGCAGCGCGCCTGGATCAAGCAGCGACGGTCTGAATCAGCTCTCTTTTCTTGACTTGCCTCTCGGTACCAAAACGTATACTGACCAAATGGATGAATTTCTGAAAGTAGAAAGCGGACAGTGGAGCGCAAAAGCGCTTCTGCCCAAGGAGACAGATGTTTCGGAGAGTGCGTTTATCAAAGATGAGAATGAGCAGTCTCTCATTATGGAGCCACCCAACACTGATTTCGACCTCGGCTTAAACATCAGCGCCTTGGAAAGCTGCTACGACCCAGCCGAAAAGAAACAGCAGTGTGACTTTATTGAGGACTCGTCAACTTTGCTCTCATCTCAAGCTGCCAAACAGGTGGTTGTGGACAGTTATTCTCTCTTTCAGTTGGACATGAATCAATCTACATTGCTTTTGCCAACTCCGAGAAGAGTATCGCCTTTTCTCGGTAGAGGTATGTTGAATTTCGATGGAGCGAGCGCAGCTACCACGATGTCCAAAACGGACATTTCCAAATGGGTTTCACCCGCGGAATCCCCGTTCTGGTATCCAACCACTAATGAAGAGCTCGCTGGATACTCTTCACCAGATGGGTTCATCTCGCGCTCACAGACAGTCTACACGGCATTCCCAGGGTAAGAATATGTCATGTATGTTGTGCCTCCTTAAAAATGTAATTTAAGCAAAATAAAGCTGAATTGTCGGAATTTAAAGAAGTAGAATTAAAATTATGTGTGTAGTTTTAATTTAATTATTCAGAATAATAATTATTTTGGAAGTGTCACCTTTACAAATTTGTATTTATATGTCACTATATTTAAATAAATTAACTTTAACAATTTTATTTTCCATAATAGATCAAGTTCTCTGTTGTAACCCAGTGTCTTCAAAATGGAGCCAAATGGAAATTCTAAACAAAAGATTTAGCAAGTCATCTCTTCTTGCCCATTTTGTGTTTGTTCTGCTTGACCAAATTTGACACCATGGTTGTGGGTTGTGGCCAGATCATTGTGAATTCCTCTTATGAATTGAATAGTAACAAATAAAATAATGGGTTATGCACTGTAAAAAGAATATTACAAAATGATATGATGATATATATATATATATATATGCCCATTTTTACATTTATATATTACATTGGTGTGAGCCAGAACCCAATTCTTTCTAGGAGCAGGACTGAGCACATCTAGTTCAGCACTGAATGAGCTAACCATTAAAAAAAGAAAGAAAGTCAGAAAGTCACTTGGACACTTTTGGACCACTTAGAAATGTGTGTATGTCATTGCAAACAGTAGAGCATGGTGCTAGCAATGCCATGGTCATGGGTTCAATTCCCAGGAAAAGCAAGAACTGATAAACTGTACCTTGAATGCAATGTAAATTGCTTTGGATAAAAGTGTAAATTCTTAAATGTAAAATATCAAAGTAACATCTGCAGGTTTAAAACCATTTGGTCCAAATACACCATTGTTGTTCAGGATGTGTTTTGGTTATACCATCCATAGAATATTGTGTCTCGCTTACATTCAGGGTTCCAGCTCAAAGACTGTGTGTTATATGTGGAGAGGAGGCTTCGGGTTGCCACTATGGAGTTCTTACCTGTGGAAGCTGCAAGGTGTTTTTCAAGAGAGCTGTTGAAGGTGAGCAAGACTGGGCTAAAACTATCGTTAACGGTCAAAATATAATAATCTGTCTTTGTCATGGGGTATATTGAAGACGCCATGAACTTTGCAGACTGCAGTTTTTCTCTCCTGCATTGGCCCTGTCCCAAATCGTACCCTAAACCCTCGCGGTCTTCCTCCGAGTCCGCACTTTCGTGACGTAATGCCGCTTTGACTGTCGGGTAGAAGTCTGCTGCGGAGCTCGCCCCAGTGCGGGCTCAGCAGAAGTGCGCATCGAGGGCGCATAGCGGCCGCAGAGGGGGCGCTCGCGAGCACCCTTTTGAACGCTAAAATGACGAATGGGACGCGGCGGCCATCGTAAGTCTGCAAGACCGAAAGTGCACATGAATGCCTTGTCCAAATACCCACGTCTTTGCACTTGACCACTTGACTACTTATATGACGTATTTCCTGTATTTGGCCCAAGTGTTCAAGTGAGCATGAAGACCGCAAGCGTGTGTACAACTTTTCATTACCTGATGGGACACACTTATAGTGGTGTAAAAACGCAAAGTGTTTACAGAGTTTTATTATTATTTTCAATACTTTGCATTTTAAAATCAACTTATAAATGTCTGTTCAGTAGTCCCTATAGATGACACAATTTAATTAAGTGATAAAAAAAACAGTTGCAAATGTTGTACAAAAATAAATATAGTAATCTTTGCAGCAATAAAATGTGTAGCACTTTGTTTTACCACCAAGTGCTTTGGTATTTTTAAGACCTGGGACGGTCTTGCGCACTTACTTCCTGTCGGGCGCACGCGCTCTCAAGTGGCCAAGACCGCAAGTGTTCCATTTGGGACAGGGCCATTGATGTATTTCGTAAACAGGAAACCTCCCAAATTTAAGACATATTTAAGGGCTAGCCAATAGGCTTCAGTTACCTCACAGCCATGAGCATGATTTGCTACTGGCTAGAAGATGATATAGGGGCGGGGATCTCATTTTAAAGAGCATTTGATTGGACAAAAATTAGCATTTTCCAAGTAGACCAGTGGTTCGCAAACCTGTCCTGGAGTACCCCCAGCCCTGCACATTTTGTATGTCTCCCTCATCTATCACACCTGATTCAACTCATCAGCTCATTAATGGAGACTGCAAGACCTGAAGTGGGTGTGTCAGATATAGGGATACATACAAAATGTACAGTGCTGGGGGTACTTCATGGAGAGGTTTGAGAACCACTGTAGTAGACCAATAATTATTATTATTATTTTTTGTAAATGTGCACACATGCTAAATGTTAGTATTTCCAATTTTATGGAACACACTAGCATATAGTAGATGGCCTGAAAGCAAACAAAAGATGTTAACGGTAAGCTACAAAACAGAAATTGTGGTTGCATGTTTTTTTTATTTTTCTATATATATATATTTTCAGTGTTTTGTAAAGTGTTGTTCACTCAGAAACCTTTATATCATGTTTCAATGTATGTGAGTCACGGTGTATACAGTGTCCCAGAAGACTGTTATTATCATTTGGACCAATGTTCACCGTGTTCTTTCTCTGACTTGTTATTCTTCTTATCACTGAGGACAGATATGTAAGAGCCACTATGTCTGACCATGGCCATGTCACTATGCCCTGTCAGCCTTGCTGCAAACCAATTTACTGTTCTCTTTTTTTTTCTCCTCGTACTCTCCAAATCATCCTCCTTTAAAAATAACATGTTCCTCCAGTGACTTCCGGTGGAGAACTGGAATCAATTATGTGCATCTGTGTTGACAGATTTTTTTCTCACATAAGTTTAATCATTTTTCTTCAAGTGTTGAGAATTTTTTTGTCTCTTGTCTAGGTCACCATAACTACCTGTGTGCTGGACGGAACGACTGTATTGTTGATAAAATCAGGAGGAAAAACTGCCCTGCATGTCGTCTTAGAAAGTGCTACCAGGCAGGGATGATGCTTGGAGGTATCTTTTATGTGACTCATTTTTTGTACATATTAGGTTTTGTATTTATATATTAAATATATAATTTGTCAAGCTTCTTGGACTTAATGGACAGTCGTACTTTAAGATGTTGAATATTTTCCAAAGGCCAGTCATACCAAGGTTCCATTTGTTAACTTTAGTTATCTATAGCAGTTAGCATAAACTAACAATGAAAAATACTTATAAGGCATGTATTAATATTGGTTAATGTTAGTTCCAACATTTACTGATAAATTATTAAAATGAGAAGTCTGTCAAAAAATGATTTAATGGACCTGAGCTAATCTAAATTACCAATGAACAGTTGGGTTTTATTAAAATTTACAAAGATAAAGTTAAATATTGCTAGTAACAATAATTAAAGGGACTTTATTGTAAAGTATTTTAAAGTAGTGTAAAGGGAATTAAAGTACATTTAAAGTCATTTATTCGCCCTTGTGTTGTTCCAAACCCAACGGACTTTCTTCAGTGTAACACAAAAGAAGATTTTTAACACAGTGACTGAGCTTCTTCTTTCTATACAATGAAAGTGAATGGGGACTGGGGCTGTCAGTGATCAAAAAAGTTCCATAGAGTTGTTCAGATTACTCATGCACTATTTTCAAAGTCTCCCGAAGTCATACAGTAGTATTTGTGTGAGGAACAGACTGAAATCTTCTCAAATCACTTTGATGCTTGTTGAATGAGCACCAGTTCCCATTTGGTTTAATTGTATGCACACAGCAGTTTGGACATTCTGCTAAAGTTCTCCTTTTGTGTTCCACCAAAAAAAAAAAAAAAAAATTTGATCACTAGGAGGTGTCAATGATATCTTTGGATAAACTATGTCTTAATCTGAAAATAAATATATTTATAAACCCTCAGCTTCTCACACAAACATATTTTCCGCATTTAAAGAAATTGTGACCTTCAAGATCAAGCAACACTCTGGCTTCCGCCCTAAAGACTCACAACAATTGATTAATTTTATAATGTGCAGTAGCATATCAAATAAAGTGACAAGATGATCAAGGCGGCCCCTCATTCCAGTACATTTGTGTGTTTCAGGCCGTAAAATGAAGCGGTTTGCGGGTTTGAAGGTCATGGGGTTGAATCCATCGCTGATGTTCCAGGGTCCGTTGTCCCTGCTGGCTGATGGTCAAACTGTGTCCTCCATGCCCTGCATGCCAGTGATCCGTGAGCTGCAGCTGTCCCTGCAGATGATCAGCATTCTGGAGAGCATTGAGCCACAGATGGTTTACTCTGGCTACGACAGCTCGCAACCAGAGCTCCCTCACCTTCTCCTCAACAGTCTCAACAGACTCTGCGAGAGGCAGCTGCTCTGTATTGTCAGATGGACCAAGTCTCTTCCAGGTAACACCCTTACAATCAGCCTAATAAACATCTCAGGTTACACTTTTAAAGGGGTCATATGACGTTGCTAAAAAAAGAACATTATTTTGTGTATTTGGTGTAATGCAATGTGTTTATGCAGTTTAAGGTTCAAAAAACACATTATTTTCCACATACTGTACATTACCACTGATGCCGCGGGAAAACGCGAGTTTTGAGCAGTGTAGAGTAGCGCTTGTTTGTAATTTCTCCGATCACAAATGCAGACATGGTTTTATGTTTACGCGGCACGATGCAACACGTAAAAAGACAGTATAAGTCATTATAATCCGTAATTATGTCCCCACTGGATGCAACAAATGCCTTGTTTATAATGGGTTTTAATGTTTTTGTCTCATCGCTCCGGCCGGACAGGGCATCACAGTATGTTAAGGGGCGTAACATTTCCTTCACACGCTTGAGGTATTCGGCCAATCACAACGCACTGGATAGCTGGCCAATCACAACCAATAATGTACAGTATGTGGAAAATAATGTGTTTTTTGAACCTTAAACCGCATAAACACATTTCATTACACCAAATACACAAAATAATGTTCTTTTTAGCAACATCATATGACCCCTTTATTGGAATCTAGAATTCTGGTTCCGTGAAGAACCATTAACCGTGGAAACTTTCCATTACACAAAAGGTCCTTTATAATGGAAAAAACGTTCTTCAGATTAATAAAATATTCTTCACACAAAGAAGAAAATTGTTCTTTTAAGAACTGTTCACTGGTTATTTGTGGAACCCAAAATGGTTCTTCTACGGCATTGCTGCGAAAACCTCCTTTTGGAACCTTCATTTTAAAGAGTGAGTTCAAAGGCTTTACAGTGTTAAAGATTTTTTTTGTACTTCTGTGTTTAACAGGTTTTCGCAATTTGCACATCAATGACCAGATGACATTAATCCAGTATTCTTGGATGGGTTTAATGTTGTTCTCACTGGGTTGGAGAACCTTTCAGAATGTCACCACTGATTACTTGTACTTTGCGCCTGATCTCGTCTTGAGCCAGTAAGTAACAGTAAAGACAACTGAATTAAAATCTTTTAAAGAGTGAAGACCCCTAGTATGCTTCAAGCAAAATTGGTAAACAAATTGGTATGACGTCTTTTCGAAACAAAATCAGGCCAAAACAAAGTTTGTTTAGGATTTCATAACAGCTTGCCGAAACAAAATTTATGGAAACACATTTAAACTGCCATTGGTCTGTGGCAATTACATAATTGTAATTTCAACTGAAAGCAACACTGACACTGTTTTTTCATTTTTTATGGTAAATTTGCTTGCACTCAAACAATTGTATGCAATATGTAAGTTCTATAAATAAATGTGACCTGACTTGACTTGACTAGAGTACTGAATTGCAGAGCTGGTGCAAACATATCCAAGCGATCAGATGCTTTCTTAAATACTGCTTTCTCACCGTTTTCATTTATTTGTTTATTGTGCTCTTAAGAGAATAGTTCACAGCACATATTTGCTCGCTAACAGTATACCGCTGCTCAGGTATATCAAACGTCCAAGCAAAGAACGAAAAAGAACTCCACTGTGAGTAAATCAGGGGCTTTATGTATCTTTACCTATTTTGTACTCTATTTCTGGAAAGTGCCTGGCAATTAGAATCCTAATAGATACATTCAATTAACAGTTTTATATACTGTGCAGTAAACAACAGACATTTAGATATGCATATACTCAGTATTCTCATATTGCTGTTTAAATTTTAGAGATCAGATGAGGAGGTCTCCGATCTACGACTTGTGCTTGGCTATGCAGTTTGTTCCACAGGAATTTGCCAACTTGCAAGTGACCAAAGAAGAGTTTCTGTGCATGAAGGCTTTGATGCTCCTCAACACTGGTAATAAATCCTCTCTGACCCATAAAACTCTTAGCGACTGACCCTCTACAGGTCAGACCGGTGTTCCAGAATGGGATATTAACAATCTGGACAATTTTAAACCAATGGCCCCATGCCAGTCTGCATGGATTGACAGAGATACATATTTGGCAAACTGCGAGGCCTTGAAAAGTCCAACTAAGTTTCAATTCCAAGCTAACATTTTTCAAATTAGAACAACAGTAATGCCAATGCAGCCTTCCAATTGAGCTGACTACAACATTATTTTACTGATAGAATGTTTCAGTCGACAATATAAGTAACTGTGTAACTAAGTTAAAAAGTAATATCAAAGATGTGTTTAGATGGTAAACCTCATTCTGTAAAACTGGCAATGTAGGACGCTGTCAGTGAAGATATTTTTTACGGTTTACAGAGATATCTCATCAGTGATTTATAGAAGGAACATTTAATTTATCTGTAACATTAATGCTGTGGTAAACTCTAACATGACCTTTGGCAGTGGTGTATCGGTAATGATTTAACATGATATATTTGTGACAGTTCCTCTGGAAGGCTTGAGGAGTCAAACACACTTTGATGAAATGAGACAGAACTACATCTGTGAGTTGACGAAAGCCATCCAGCTGAAGGAGAAAGGAGTGGTGGCCAGCTCCCAGAGATTCTACCATCTGACCAAAATCATGGACGCCATGCACGAGGTACACATATACAAAAAAAAAAAAATATATATACAAAAGGGAGCTATAGACTAAACATGGGTCGTTTTTATAGGAAATATTTGAGAGAGGAAAAATAATTTGAAAAGGTAGCTGCTGAGCTTTTTCAAGAAATCCTGTTTTTCTACCTCAGTCCCAATGTAAAAGCATTGCAACACAATGAAACTTAAGGCCTGTTCACAACAAGAATGATAACTACACTCTAAAAAGAAGTGTTGGGGACCTATTAACACAACTTAAATGAATGTATGGTTGCAAGTTAAAAATGTAAATTTATTGATTTAAGTAAACCTTTAAAAGTTGCAAACATTATGGTAATGTCGATCATTATATCATCTCAATATTGTTTGCAATTTAAGAAGACAATTATGACATTATATTTTTAAACGTTTTAATTTTTAAAAATATATATATATTTTTTTATTAAGTATTTTAAATAGTGGAATTCCAGTTCCAAGCAAGCTTTGCATAGGACTAGATAAGTAGAATAAATATTTAAATTAAGTGTTATTTTATCTTTTAAGTAAGGACAAAGATATGTTAGACAAGTTGAAAGAGTTTCTGTTATGTTGAAGTTTTTGTGGTTACCATTTTACTGACAATTACATTTGTCTCATAAACTGCATTTTGACTAATACAGTTTACATTTATTTGGAGTAACTTAATTTTTTTTTGAAAGAATCAACTTAAATACATTGTATATATGATTAAGTTCCATGTAGTTTGTCGGTTGGACACAATTTCTTTTGAAGTTGTCATAAAAGTTTGCGTCAATTTTTGGGGTTATGTATTTTTAAGCTAAAACAGTTGTTTTTAGAGCGTATAAACATAGCGATAACAAATAACTATATTAGCATCCACGCCAATGCAGGACAATAATCTGTTTATTACGAGCGCTTGATACACATATGCTGTTTGCGCTTTAAATGCACAAGCTCTTTAATGTCAGGTGGATTCTGATTGGCTGTCCGTGTTCTTAATATCATTACAAGTGAGCCGTGTCAATATCATTATAATTGTGATGTGGACTTCCATATTCTCAGAATCAGAACGATTAATAAACCTTTATAGTTCCAGCTATCTTCCTTGGCGTGAACAACCCTTTAATCTGTTGTTTTAGAACACATTGTAATAAGCTGAGTGATGTCAATGTGAAAAAGACATCAAATGAACCATTTATCTCATGTATCAAATCTTTCGTATGAAATAGGTCACATCACTAATGAAGCGGCTTTATTCACGTCATCACTTGTTAGATATCAGAATGCACAGAGCATATGATAGGGGAGCCTGATGTGTGACGTTGACTTTATCTTTGTGTAGATTGCAAAGAAGTTCAATCTCTACTGTCTGAGCACTTACATCCAGGCGGATGCCATGAGGGTGGAGTTTCCAGAGATGATGTCAGAGGTCATTGCGTCACAGCTGCCGAAAGTGCTGGCGGGAATGGTCAAACCCCTCATGTTTCACAACAAGTGATCCAGACAGGACGCTTGGGTCTGTGCTGATTTACATCTCAGATGAATGTGTACCACATCTAAATAACATAGACATGCATCTTTCCATATACAATCATCCCCTTATAATAGTCACAAGTTCTGATCTAATGTGGTAGTTGAAAATCCACAATTTTTCAATGTGGAGAACTAGAATCTGAAGACAACATGTGATCATGCTGTATTATTAAACCTGCTATTGCCTTTTACAAAACATTACACAGAAAAGCGGTCTTAAAATGTGCTAAAAATGTGATGTATGGATTTTTCAAAGCCTTTTTTATTTTTCAAATGAATCCTTAAATATTAACATATTAGACAATAACTTATGGTTAAATTATAAACTTTTTTTTTTTTTTTTTTTAAATCCTAGATTTTCAGGAAATGTGTCTGAGTGTGATGAAAAGGAAATGCTTTTCCGTCTCACTCTTCGATAAGTGTCAAGCGGACAGTTTCCATGATCAGATTTTACAAACGCCCAGTGCCAGGCACCTTTGATTGTACTTACATTTACACAGTATTTGCTCACATCAAATGAAAAGTACATAATTATGAAGTATCTAATAAAAAAAAAACACTGATTGCATACAATAACAATGTTTGAAAGACAGAGCTCATTGGCTCAGCGTTCAACTGTATAATTAATGGATCACTGTATAATATGATCCAGTCTGATGCTTATTTTTAAAGCAGAATATTAAATGTTTTATCAGAAGGCAAGAGCATAAATTTTGAAAAAAAAAAAAATTTTTTTTTTTTTGGATTTTCTGACATTTCCTCCGTGACCTTGATGGTTTAGTAAGCTGAAGGGAGTATCACACAAACATCAGCAGTCAAGGGCACGGAGCATTCTCATGTATTTAATTGGGAGAGAACACTGGGATCTTGGCAATCGCCTCCTTTCCAAATACATCTGATGCTGTTTATCCTCAGATCTCCGCCGGAACGAAGTGACTGATGTCTGAGATTTATTTCTGATGACTTAGCTTTTCTTAAACAGAAGACAAGAAGTGGATCTCATTTTATAAACAAATTTATTGGCAGAAAAAAAAAGGAATTAAGAAGAAAAATATGAGTTACAAAATAATTATCCATATATAAACTTCTATTCTCATATTCATAATATTTAATTATGGAGACAATAAGACGTACCATATTGGTGTTGTTGACACTGACAGTTGGTGTCATCTTAAACTTCAGAAGGAATAATGTGACCTGAACATCATGTACAATGACGCTGCTACAGCTAGACTTGATTAGTATTTGTAAAGACTGAATTTTACTTGACATTCTGCAGTGACCTGGATGCAAAACTGAGACATGATCCATTGCTATCTCATTCTCTAAACCAGAGATTAGAATATTAGACATTTAAAATATAAATAACTGGAACACTCAGTTGCGTTCCTCTGATGTTATTGAATAAGCAGTGTTCCGGGGGTGCTAATATTTCAGCACAAAACTGGAACGTTTCCACCAAACATTTGTGCTTAAATGGCTGATTCCAGTAGTGCATGTAGAATTCTATTTGTCAATAACATACAAAACACATTTTATTAACAGCATAATGTGATGAATATGAATATTATAACTGAAAATATGTAAATATATATATTGTTTGTCCCTTTAATGTCAGCAGCACTCAAGCTGCATAACTAAACCTGATGATCATGTTCTCCAGCATGATTTAAAGATGTTCCTAAGAGCATCTTGAGCTTCAGTGTTAAGCTGGAAATCTGACCATGTGGTAAATGTCACAATTTACTTGAAAACCTAATCTTAATTGATTAGTCACCTAGACATATTGCAGAAATTCATTTTCTTATAGTTTCTCTGTTTAAAATGTTCAGAATCCAAACAATGCGGTTTCAGACTTTTGAACATTAATGACAGTAAAAGTAAGTACATTCATGATGAAATAAACCACGCACATCAGAGTTTGGGTACTGCTGAATTGACAGTGATTCACAGCTCAAATAGTTACTGCTGAGGTTTAACATTATTCTCCTTCATTTCAAGGCAGTAAGCATTGAGCTAAAATAAAAGAAAGCCTGTCTAAGCTGATCTTTCTTAACAGAATTACAGTATTCCACCACATAGTAGACCTAAAAACAGCATTTCGTGCAGTCCATCACACCACGTGGTCTCAGTGTATGTGAATCTGTGTATCTAGACTCAAGCAGCACATGATGCCAATTTCAACATTTCTGCCTCAGCAAAAGCTTTGGAACCCATTTGTCTAGAATTACAGCTGCTTTTTAGACATGAATCACCCTTGTGCTGCATCATTGAGGTTTGTGTACCGTCCATTATCTCTTAAGGTTCAATGTCATATTAATGGCACAGTCCACTTGCATATCCGTCAACGATTGATATATATTTAAAGCCCTTGGTCTAAAGTTGATGTTGCCATGGATACCATGAAATGCTTGGCCCCCTCCTGGTTGAACGATTCCTATCTTGAGAGGAACACCACATAATTTTCAGGAACGAGGCCTGTTTTGCCCTCAAATGTTGCCTGGAGCCAGCCCGGTTCCACTGAAGGATACACTACACAGAGGAAAATGAGAAAGTTTAGTGGGGAAGACTTGATAGGGAAAATCTATAGTATTATTACTCATACTTAGGGGCACAACAATGGATATGTGGCCTAAGACCATTTTTGAAAGTGTTTTGGGACAGATGACTGAACATCATTGGATCAATACAGCGTATGTTTATTGGTCTTGTACATGCCTTGTATATTTAGCAAAATTAAATTAGCATAATTATTCTATATTAAATTGAATGTTGTTTAATTTTAGAAGCATTAATATGACTGTTAGAAATTACACATAAATCAGTAATGTTCCAGCAAATTCCAGAAAAAGATTGTTTCTAAATCATTTCCGTCTATTACTGACTATATATGAGCAATATCACACGAGTAGCAGTGTGATATGGCTATATATCAGCACGGCTGTTATTTGGCTGTTGTCACGAAGCCGTAGGATGGTGTGTGTGTGTGTGTTCGTGATGATTATTTTAGTTACATTATTCTGTAACCAAGAGACTTTATGAGTGAGTCAGCAGTGAAGACTTTTATTTTGAAAGAGACTGGTTGTAAACAAGGAAGTTATTTGTAAGATGCAGCCAACAAATGCACTGAGCAGCGCTGTCATCGGAAATAAAAAGGATAGCACCACAAATATATCGCTTTCCTCAGCGAACATTCAAACTATTGTTTTATTGTGAATATGAGATTGAACTGAAGAATGAATGCTGTATCAGATGCAGGTAATCACACTCATAGTCATATAATACAGTGAGCTTTTAATACAGTGATACAATAAGCTTTTAATGAAGCAACTCAATGTTCCTTCGTTACTAGTTCTAAAGTGATGTTTTCAAATTAAGTGATACAATAAGCTTTTAATGAAGCAACTCAATGTTCCTTCGTTACTAGTTCTAAAGTGATGTTTTCAAATTAGTAATGGAGGCTTGGGCTCATGTGTTAAACGGTCAAACTGAGATTTGAATCCATGGTGGAAGGAAGTAGTTGCACTAGTTGTTTCTTTTTTTATTTACACACTTGTGCCACCAAAGTGTTGTATAAACACAATATCACACAATTAGTCGTGCGAATATAAAAGTGTTAAGCTTTCCTTCTCTTGTGCCTATGGCCGAATCACAGCCATATCGCACTGCTACAAGTGTGATATTGCTCATATATATGGAGAGAGAGAGAGAAAGAAAACTTAACACTTTTATATTTATTTAAATTAATTATTCACTTATATAAATATATATAAGTCTTTTTCATGGCACAAACAACATAGCCAAAAATAAAATGGCATTGTTTCGATGGGGTCAGTAAAGTTGTTGGCAAGACAAGCAAATTGGCCTTATTGTTGAGCCCACAAACCCTAAGCATTAAATATGGCATTTACCTGTATGTCGTCCCACATGTTAAGTACTTCAATGTTACCTCAAATCATGTGGCTTATTGAGGTGTGCCATTATAATAATAACAATAATAATAACAATAATAAAGTTTATTTTATATAGCACCCTTCTGCAAACTCAGATTTAGTGAGTGAAGAAATGTGAGGTAGGAAGGAGAGAGAGGAGTAAAAGATTATACCCAGGTTTTTAATGGTGGTGGAAGGTCGAACCAAGATCCCAGCAATGTTAACATAGTCAGCACAGAAAGGAGCAACATATTTAGGTGAACTGACAAGTAGTAGATCTGTTTTTATCAGTGTTGAGTTTGAGAAAGTTACTGGTCATCCAAGCATTTATATCATTAATACAAGCTGATATGGAGTTGGTGGGAAAGGGAGAGTTGTGTTGAGAACTGATATAGAGCTGGGTGTCGTCTGCATAGCAGTGGAAGTTGATGCCGTGATGACGGACAATGTTACCTAAAGGGAGCATATAGATGATGAAGAGTAAAGGCCCAAGAACAGAACTCTGAGGAACACCGTGAGAACCAGGAGCAGTAGAGGACTTAGTCTGGCAACCAGCAATGTAATGCTGACGGTCAGACAGGTAAGAAGTGAACCAAGATAGGGCAGTTCCAGAAATACCAAGAACAGAGAGTCGTGAGACGAGAATACTGTGAGAGATAGTGTCAAAAGCAGAGGAAAGTTCTAATACAATTAAAAAGCTAATGGAGCCTGCATCAGTGGCCATAAGGAAGTCATTTACAACCTTAAGAAGTGCTGTCTCAGTGCTGTTAAGAGTATGAAAACCGGACTGGAAACATTCATAGAGGTTATGAGATGACAAATATGACTGAAGTTGAGCAACAACAACTTTTTCAAGTAGCTTTGAAAGAAGCAGATGATTTGAAATTGGTCTGTAATTGGCCATATCAGAAGGGTCAAGGCCGGGTTTCTTTAAGACTGGTGTGACAGCTGCAGTCTTTAATTCAAAAGGAACAGCACCAGTGCTGAGAAGTTAAGAAATGAGAAGTGAAATAGGCCGAGAAATAACAGGTGCAGAGATTTTGAGTAGAGTAGTAGGAGCAGGATCAAGATGACAGAAAAATGGATTAGATTTTTTGAGTAGCTCAGAGATATAGGCAGGAGTTGGAGGGTCAAAATCAGTAAAAGTACCAGGTGCAAAATCTGAGGGGAAGTCATGTGAGTGGATAGGGTAGTACATTGTTGGAAAGAGATTAAATATGCAATTTATTTTATTTTGGAAGAAGTGTAAGAATGACTCACAGAGGTCTACTGAGTTACTCATGACAGGTGAAGGAGGGTTGGTGAGTTTGTTGACTACAGAAAACAGTGTTTTAGGACGGGAGGATGCATTGGTAATGAGGGCAGAATAGTAACTGGAGCGTGCAGTATTTAAAGCAGATTTTTATCGCTAAATATGGTCCTTGTAAGCAACAAGACGCACGTTCAAACCAGTTTTCCTGTAAAGGCGTTCAAGGCGACAACCAGTAGTTTTCATTATTTTTCTAAGTCGTGTGATCAGACGTATGATTTTGATAAGTTGACCATTTAACCTCATCTCAGACAAACACAGCATGTAGTCCTAAATAAACTTGAAACACTGGAGCCATTATGTTTAAAGTGATTTGTTTGGCCATTATTTTCACAAAACAATAGTAACCTAGGAAAGGGGGGTATTCTGATTCTGATCAGTGAACCGCATATGCAGAGTTTTAATTAATGACGGATCAAGTCAGGTCAGTTTGCTTTGATATGAGTCAGATGAGTCCTCTGCACAATCTGACTTTGCTGCAGCATGGAACAAACTGCTGGTTCATCTGGTCAGAGGAAAACTGGCCCCCTGACTGAGCCTGGTTTCTCCCAAGGTTTTTTTCCCCATTCTGTCACCGATGGAGTTTTGGTTCCTTGCCGCTGTCGCCTTTGGCTTGCTTAGTTGGGGACACTTAATTTCCAGCGATATCGTCGACTTGATTGCACAGATACTATTGTCCATTTGCATTATTGACACACTATTTTCCTATTTGATAATTGTAAAGCTGATTTGACACAATCTGTATTGTTAAAAGCGCTATATAAATAAAGGTGACATGACTTGATAAATGACCACCATAAAGCTTTCAAAGGACCTCACAAATTACTCACCCAGTAATGACGCATTTCAACGTACTCTGAACTATCAAAGCATCTGTTTAGACTGTAAAGCATTAGGCAGATGAGATTGAAAAATAAAGAGGTTTTAAAATAAGTTTTTATAAGCAGAGCTCTCAAAAGTCAACATAGTGAGAAGGTTGATGGGTAAGAGGAGGTTTATGTTGTGCTAAGTGTTTACTGAGCTTTAGAGAGGGGAAGACGCTGCCTTCACCAGGTTACTGTGACCTGTTTCAATGCCCTGGTGCCCAGCCAAGTTTGTTCCTTGCGGAAAATACATTCAGCTATAAAATCCCAGTCCTGACATGTACGAAGAACAACAACAGATGGTCGTTCCACAGAGCAGACACAGGAATGCATTATTTTCTATCAATATTAATGCCCTGGTATGCAGCATTGTGCATCAGTCCAGTCATAGTTCATTCTCTTTTTGAGATTTGTAACCGTCACTGCAAGTCAGTCACAAAAGACGTACATATTTTAACTTCCCTCAAAACACATTCCCAAAACAGCAATACGCAGATTTGGTATCAGATTCATGGCCAGAATTGCTCCATGTTTCTTAGTATATATGGCAGCCACAGTTCATTCAAAGGTCACTCATAGATAGATAGATAGATAGATAGATAAATAAATAGACTCACCGTTGGAGAAGTGGGCCCCCTGTGGGAAGCTCAGCTCATTGCTGTGCTCTGCTTCACATGAATATATGGCTTTGGCATCTCTGTGGATTAAAATCAGAAATGATTTACCGATGTGCTCATACACTGTTTTAAAAGAGATATTTGTTGGTTTTATGTTTTATGACGTTTGCCATTAAATATATGTGAAAGTGATGTTTTTATGGGCCCTGTCCATTGGTACCTTCCCAAGGGAGGAGGTTTTACAGCTGATGGGTTCTCAAAAAGCAGCGCTCTGGCAGCCACCCTGGAACATACAACCATGCCAAATGTTAGGATGATTGTCAACTTCAAGATCTGACGTCACAAGAATTAGGCTGAATAAACAAACTTTTTTCAGCTAAAGCAGGTAGCAACAATTTGGCCCTTACATTTACAGTAAAAAACATTGCTGTGAGCTTGTAAATTACTGGTAAATTTACAACAAGGATATATAATATGCATAGTATACAGATGTGAGCATCACCTCTGTAGCAGTGATTCATGTGCACTTTATAACTATTAAAGTAACATACAAATTCACAAGCCAAACATTTTTCAAATCAACATGTTGCTAACACTTGTGGCTGTACATCTTATATAAGCAAATAAAAGGGTTTTTGAATTGAGTACTCTTAAGTGAGCTGTGATGTTTCTTTTCTTCTCTGTCATGACAAGTAAAATGATATATCCTTCCCTGGAGAGAGTGTCTAAAAACCAGCGCTAGGTCACATCAACCCTTTCAGCAGCATAATTTAAACTCCTGCCAATAAAGAACAACTGCCATCAATCTCCATTCAGCAGCTTCCTCTCCAAGCCAGCAACTGCACTACAAAATACTGCACTGTAAAACAATGCACGATGTTGCCTCACTTTGCACACTGAATAATGTTTTTACATTCCTCATGATGTAGTGTTTTAAAAGCTGACAATAATTTGAATGCACATCTTACATGATCAGTTCTATTATTTCTGAAAAAATAAATCAACTGCACTGAGATCAAAATAAAATATATACTTACAGTATATATATTTATACATATGTATATGTATTTTTTTCAAACTTTTGCCTGCCAAATCAATTTCCTCAAAAGTTTATTCCTCAAAAGTGTTCCATTTGTTAACCTTGGTTAACTAACAATGCAAAATGCAAAATTATTCAATTAAATTATTATTATTACTGTTACTATTATTTAATGGACCTGATTATTTAACATGGACTAACAATGAACAGTTTTTTTTATTATTATTATTAGATAACATTAACTAAGATGAATAAATACTGTAAAAAAATGTACTGCTCATTGTGAGTTCATGTTAATAGCGAGATAATGTTAATTGCAAGATAAACTTGCAGTTCTGAATTTTTTCTTTGAATTGTAAGTTTATCTTGAATCAGTAAATTTATCTCACAATTGACTTTTTTCTCAGAATTGGGTTTTTATTTTGCAATTCTGACTTTTTAACACGCAATTGTGAGTTATAAAGAAAGAATTTTGAGATATAAACTGACAATTAAGAAATTGTAAGAAAATAGTCTTTTTTCCCTCAGAATGGGACTTTATGAGAAAAGAAGTCAGAATTGCAAGATATAAATGTGCAATTACGAGAAAAAAACTCAGAATTTCGAGTTCATATCACGCAATTCTGAGACAAAAACTCTTCTGATTTTATCACTCGCAATTATGAGTTTATATCATGCAATTCGGTGGAAAAAAGTCTTAATAATTTTTTTCATTCAGTGGCAGAAACTGGCTTCCATAATATATATAGCTAGTACATACAGAATGCAAAAGAATATATTTTGAAGAACTTGACATGTTTTAAAATGAAGTTTTTTTTCATCATCTTCATCCTCAAATGTTTACTGGGATCTGTCATTGAACCATGAACTTTTGGGTAGACATGGTCACAGGGTAGACAGGGTCTACAAACATATCAAGTTTTTTCTAACTTCTAACAAAACTGGATGACTTCTTATCTGAGAATGAATACTAGCAGAACAGACAGAGCTGGGTTTTCATCAAATGTCAGCTTTAGCATCAGTGGGTTGGATACTGATTAGAGATTCACTTACACTGATCCTGGTCTCTGATAGCCATTGGTAGAGCTGTTGTTGTCCAGCTTTCGGCGCAGGATCGTTTTAGGTGGCAGATCATGGTAGGCTGTGGATCTGATGCCGTCTTTATGCACCACACATGCTAGATTCTGTAAAGACCCCACACAGCTCTTACGACCTCCAGAGAGCCCAAAACACAAAAGAACAAAATAATATATATTTTTAAGAACTTGACATGTTTTAAAATGAAGTTTTTTTTCATCATCTTCATCCTCAAATGTTGACTGGGATCTGTCATTGAACCATGAACTTTTGGGTAGACATGGTCACAGGGTAGACAGGGTCTACAAACATATCAAGTTTTTTCTAACTTCTAACAAAACTGGATGACTTCTTATCTGAGAATGAATACTAGCAGAACAGACAGAGCTGGGTTTTCATCAAATGTCAGCTTTAGCATCAGTGGGTTGGATACTGATTAGAGATTCACTTACACTGATCCTGGTCTCTGATAGCCATTGGTAGAGCTGTTGTTGTCCAGCTTTCGGCGCAGGATCGTTTTAGGTGGCAGATCATGGTAGGCTGTGGATCTGATGCCGTCTTTATGCACCACACATGCTAGATTCTGTAAAGACCCCACACAGCTCTTACGACCTCCAGAGAGCCCAAAACACAAAAGAACAAAATAATTAAATTGGTTTCTTTTTGTGTAGATTTGTGTAGAGGTTTTAAACCAACATTAAAATATACAATAAAATAATAGAAAAAAATTAAGTAAATTTGAATACAGTTTTGTAATGGAAAAAAACAGGACATACACTACTGGTCAAAATTTGGAATATATATGTGACCATGGACCACATAACCAGTCATAAGGGTTTGTTAGGATAGGACAATTTTTGGCCGAGATACAACAATTTGAAAATCTGTAATCTGAGGGTGCAAAATTTTTTTTTTTCCAAATTAAGGCCTTAGCAACGCATATTACTAATAAAAAAAAAAGTTTTGATATATTTACGGTAGGAAATTTACAAAATATCTTCATGGAACATGATCTTTACTTAATATCCTAATGATTTTTGGCATAAAAGAAAAATCGATAATTTTGACCCATACAATGTATTGTTTGCTATTGCTACAAATATACCCATGCGACTTAAGACTGGTTTTGTGCTCCAGGGTCACATATACATATATATATATACTTCAAAGGAAGTGTCTCATGCTCAGCAAGGCTGCATTTATTTGACCATAAAATACATTATAAAAATAATACTGCAAAATGTTTGTATTTTTAAACATAAAAGTACAAAAAACTACTTAAACTTAAAACGTTTAACCACTAATGCAAGTTATTGGCCCCTACCTTCTGTGATGTGTAAAGATGGGGCACTCGAGCGGTTAAGCTGTGCTGATTTGATTCCTACTTCAGAGTGAGGAGCCTTTGTGGGTGCTGGTGAAGATCTGGCAGCTGCTGAGCCGGAGTTCCTCCTACAGGAGTCGTCCCAATCCACACGGCCCGTGTCCTCTCTGGAGCTGGAGTCTGGACTGCTGGTGCAGGTGGGGCCCTGGGGCTCGCTGGAGGACAGGGAGGAAGGGGTCCGCCGCAGGCCGGGGAAAGGGGGCTTGTCTTTGGGCTTTGGAGAGGAGCAGGTTTTGGAGGAGCTGTTCTGCTCTGAGGAGTGGGAGGAGAGGGAGTCCATGCTGCCGATTGGAGTGCTGCCTGAACTGCTGCTGAACGTGTCACCTGCAGAGGCAGTTACGAACATGTGCTGTGAAGACACATAACACCTGAAAACTGTCTTCAATTCATTACATTTTTTACATTAATTATGTTAAATTTACTGGCTTCTAACATAAATCTAAAACCCAGAGGATGTACTCTCAGCAGTGAATGTGAAACGTGAGGATGAGACTCACTGTCTGCGTCTGCCAGGCACATTGAGGGTGTGTAGAGGCTCTTGGGTTTGCGTGGTCCAGACGAGAGGCAGATGGCTCTGCTCCTGCGAGACCCCGGACGAGACTGAGGCTGCGGCAGGGGAACATTAGGGTCCGGCGCCTGATGAAATATCTGTGAAGACAAAAATAAAATAATAATACTAATAATACATTTATACAGCATGGATGCATTAAGTTGATTAAAAGTGACAGTAAAGTCTTTTACATTGTTACAAAAGTTTTCTATTTCCAATAAATGCTGCTCTTTTGAACTTTCCATTCATCAAAGAATCCTGGAAGAAAAAATTTATCACAGTTTTCACAAAAATAACTATTTTCAACGTTGATAATACTAAGAAATGTTACTTGAGCAGCAAATCATCATATTAGAATGATTTTTGAAGATCATGTGACACTGAAGAATGGAGTAATGATGCAGAAAATTCAGCTTTGCCTTCACAGGAATAAATTACATTTTAAAAACAATTATTTTTAAATTGTAATAATATTTCACATTATGACCTTTTTTTCTCTGTTTTTGATCAAATAAATACAGCCTTGGTGAGCACAAGAGACTTCTTTCAAAAACATAAAAAAATCTTACCAACCCCAAAACTTCTGAACGGTAGTCAATATAGACATATACAGATACAGTATGAATGTATCATTTCTTACAGGAGTATGTTGTGTATTATCTTTGCTTTCACTTGCCTTCTCAAAATTTTCAATGAGAATTTCTACCACGATGTTTTGGAATTTGATGTTCATCATAGCGGCAACGGTTTCCTCCTGTGAGCGCATAAGCGTAGGGCCAAAGATCACTCCCAGATTGGACACGGTCATCATGTTACTCTCACTGTGAGTGGACACACTGCAGGGACACATGCCAGTCAAACTCTCGAACCAATATCACACTTCAAATAATACTTAATTACCCCACAAAACTACCTGATACCAAGGTAAACTTACATGCAGGACCAGACCAGACTATGGTGCTTAATGCAATCTACTGCTATTTAGTGGGCAATGCTTTTTACCATTAAAATTTTAGGTGGTGAAGAACATTGATCAAGTACGCCTCGATCATGGTTAAGCTAGTTCAAGTCTTGTGAAGATGCCAACACTCTAAATAAATCTACAACATATTACTTGAGACTAAGAAGAAAGTGAGCTAAGGGAGAGAAGAGTTTTAATTTTTGAGTAAAGTTTTCCTTTCAACAGTAAAAAAATGAATATAAATCTACATGTTCAATCATACTTGAGTAGATGTTTGATTAATATCTCCAGCATCTCTTTGTTTTTGTCAGGTAGTTTATGCACCAGTGTGTGAACTGCACACACTCTGTAGTTCTGATCATCAGATTCTGAAAGAAAACAGACCAAATATATCAACACACCATCAGCACAAACTCAACACAAACAGGGGCCCTTGGCAGGAGTGTACGCACAGAGACACTTTAAAAAAAAAAAAATGAATGAATGAATGATTAAATGAATGAAGGAGTCTCTGGATACATTAATAATGCTTTCAACCCTGAAAATGAAAAAAAGAAAGAAAACCCCCCCCCCGAAAAAACAAAACAAAAAAAACAAATATAATCTAAATAAAATAATAACAACTGAAAAACAACACGGGGGGTGAACACAAATAGTTTCCAGATGTAATTCCCAGATACGGGTGTCATGTTATAAAATATTTTTAGTTCAAGTTTCACTGAACTGAATAGTTTCAGTTCAAGCGAAGCAGGAGTGCATTCTACTGTAATTAGCATGAAATAAACATGAATGAACATCCAAAGGCATGTTGAAAGATACACTACAACAATGTATAGTGTCTCATGTAATCACTTTATGAGTGTTTCAGCTGCGGAAATACAGCAGCTTGAAAACATTGTCGCATAACCTCAGAAAATCCATTCAGTGTCCATAAACTAGTGAGAAAAATGTACACTAGAGAGGATAATTTTGCAAAAAATTACATTTATTATATTTCTACTCACATAATTACTCTTGAAGTTAATATAATAATATTATAAAATGGTCTAATATGAACTTGTATACTAATCAATTGTTACTTTTAACCTTAACAATAGGGTTCCCTGTATTGTTTAGTTTAGAGAAATTGAGAAAAAATAACATGTACTTAATCGCAAGCTCGTTAATTATTCCTAAATAGTTCTCAATACAGGATGCACTCAAAAGTAAGTTGAAGTTTTAGGTTTCCTGAACAACAATTCACTGTATAAGTTAATGTTAGATCTTTTGCTCCAACCGCTGGTTAATCAGATGATAGAAATAAGAGAAACCAGTTCCAATAGACTAACATTTGAAGTTACGGTAGGAATGTATAGCTAATGTGGGGTAATGTGAAGTAATCAGCAATCGTAGGATTTATTCATGCTTTTTTATGCCAGGTTGGAATTATACACTGATTTCCATTTTTCTGGCCACCCCATGTATAAAACTTTAGCTCCGCCACTGTCTACACTACACTGAGAAATAAATCTCGTACTTAGATCATACGTACAGCTGCACTTTGTTGTCAGTGAGCGTGAGCACTGAACAAAACTTCAGAGTTTCAGCGACGTCTAATCAGAATGCCTCTGATTGGCCATTGCATTCATAACCTCAGCAGATCTAAATTGAATGCCTTAATCTACACTTTTTATTTAATTTTCACTTTATTCCCGACAGCCGTAATAGTCCAGGTGATATGTGCAAAATTTGAGGTGATATGTTCACTTTTTCATAAAAGCACGAAACTTGGTACACTTGTACAGTTTGGGGCCCTGAACATTTTCAGAAATGGAGCCATCGCAAAAACACCTCGTGGTTGCCATGGCAGCCATTTTACTTTCCGCCATTACCAAACTATGTATTTTGTGTCATATCTTCTGCATCAAACATGATAACACAGAAAAGGTGATGTCTACCCATAAATTTTAATGGTCAAGGATTACAATGATACCATATGCAACAACATAAACTGTTCAGGTGAATAGTTAATGGTGAAATCAGTGACGTGAGAAGGAAATCACAGTATCTGAGTAGTACAGTATCACAGCACCTATAATAGTCCATATGGCTATTTATTTTCTTTTTCTTTGATAATTGACTAAATTTTTGTTCAGTAATACAATATTGTTTTCAAGAATACAATCATATATTTCAGAGATATATAAAAAAATCCTCTCAGGTAAGTAAATTAATACTTGTCTCCCAGGCAGTCAGGTAGGTGGTAGCGTGTAAGTGTTTGCTTAATACCTTGTTTCTGTTTCTGTTGTTTAGATTTTTATTTGCTGTTAAGAAGGCTATTTAATTTACTATTTCTATTTTACTTCTTTTGTTATAATTTGTATTTTGATTGCACATATTTGCAATTAGAATAAAAGCTGTCGGCTAAGAAGAAGCTTTTGATATTTGTATTGCTTGCTTACTGCACTTAAGTGGCAAACTGTCCCACAGTAGTTTTGATTTGAACCATTCGCGTGCTATAGGCTTTTGGTGTGCTAACTGTTAAGGCATCCATAGCTTTATTCACTCAAGAGTTGATAAGCTGTGCATTTATTTGTAATCTGTGCACAGAAGTGGAATACCTGTGCTCTACTTGTGTGACTCCACCGGGCAAGGACACAGACAAGGCACTTAAGTATCTTTATTTTTCTTTCCGCACACACTCTACTTACACCTTCTTTTTCCCACATCTATCATGTTTCCAATACATTCCTGTTTTTTTCTCAACAATGCTTTAACATCAAACAGACAGCAATGCAATCTTGCTAACCTTCGTCCTATCTACACCTCTTCTACTGCACCCCAAACCAAACTCAGTTCAGCAGAGACAGAATGGCACAAATCAAAAGATCCATCTGACCTGAGTATATATCAGTTTTTGTTTTCATCTTTCTCTGTTGAAGTCCATGCTGCCAAATCTTTGTATTTCCACAACAAGATCAACAGCGCTTCAGACACATGTAATCTCTTCAAAACATTCAATTCCCTCCTCTGTCCCCCTCCACCACCTATTTAACAGCTCATGATTTTGCTGCATTCTTCAGACAAAACTAAAACCATCAGCAGACAGTTCTTAGCTCCACACACACAGGAACTCAAACCAACCACATCCACTGCTAAAACTCCCCTCTCCTCCTTCTGTCCCCTCACTGAGGCAGAAGTATCTAAATTTCTCTTTGCCAGCCATCCTACAACAAGCCCTCTAGATCCAATCCCCGCACACCTTCTCCAAGCTATCTCTTCTACATTTCTACCAGCACTCACACATATCATCAACGCATCTCTTTTCACAGGCATTTTTCCCCACTGCATTCAAGCAGGCTCGGGTAACCCTACTGCTCAAAAAAACTACATTAAACACTTCACTTGTAGATAGCTACAGACCTGTCTCTCTTCTTCCATTCATATCGAGAACACTTGAATGAGTTGTTTTCAACCAGGCATCATTATTTCTTTCACAGCATAACCAGCTGGACATTAACCAATCAGGTTTCAGAAGCAGCCATTCAACTGGGCTGTGTTACTGTCGGTCACTGAAGCCCTGCAGATTGTGAAAGCTGATTCCAGATCATGTGTTCTCATTCTGATGAATCTATCTGCCGCTTTTGACACTGCAAATCATCAGATCTTCCTGTACACCCTCTCTTCACTGGGCATCACAAGATCTGCATTTCATTGGTTTGAATCCTACCTCATAGGTAGGTCTTTCAGGGTGGCCTGGGGAGAGGAGGTATCCAAAGCAAATCAACTGGTCACTGGGGTTCCTCAGGGATCAGTTCTTGGACCCTTCCTCTTCTCCATATACACTACATCACTGGATCCCATCAAACAAGTACATGGTTTCTCCTATCATTGCTATGCTGATGACACACAGCTCTATCTTTCATTTCAACCAGACGATCCAACGGTAGTTGCATGGATCTCAGGCTGCCCGGCGGACATCTCAGCATGGATGAAGGAAAATCACATTCAGCTCAAGCTGGCAAAGACTGAGCTTCTCGTCTTCCCTGCCACTCTGACTCTACAGCATGATTTCACCATCCAGCTAGGTTAATCAACAATTACCCATTCAAGTTCAGTCAGAAATCTTGGTGTAATCTTTGATGATCAGCTGACCTTCAAGGACCACATTGCAAAGACAGCTTGACCATGCAGATTTGCATTGCACAACATCAGAATGATCAAGCCCTTCCTAAAAGAGCATGCTGAACAACTTCTTGTTCAGGCCCTTGTCATTTCTGGTCTGGACTACTGCAATGCTTTTTGGCTGGACTTCCATCATGTACAATGCAGCAGCAGGTCTGATTTTCAACGAGCCCAAAACGGCCCACATCACACCTGAATTGCACGCTGTATTCCTCAATTGTAAGTCACTTTGGATAAAAGAGTCTGCTAAATGAATAAATGTAGAGTAGGGCTGTGTGATTAATCGAAATCGTCATAAAATCACGATTTGAGCTTGCGCGATTTTTAAATCGCTTTATAGCACGATTTTCCGCGCCCCTGACCTCCCGCAGTATGCTATCCGAACCAATCAGAATGCAGCGTGCCTAAATGGAGCAGGAGAACAGAACAGACTGGGCGGGCATACAAACGTAACGCCAGGTTCACACACTCCGTCTTTTTCTGCCATGTCTATTCTAGAGACGTTTTGTTACACCTTTACTTAGTGATTATTTTTGCCTTATGTCTGTTCTAGAGACATGTTACAGCTTTTTGATAAAGCTCTAATTGGTTTTCTTTTGGAAATATGTTTCAAATTCACACCGAATGCATTAATGACTGTAAAGCATGTCTGTGTGTGTCAAAATTGTGATTAAAATCGAAATCGCAAAATTTATCAAAGAAATCGCGATAGGTTTTTTTTGTCCATATCGCACAGCCCTAATGTAGAGTCAGGCAGATTGTTGACTGTTACCAAGGTGACAGTAGAGTGACAGTTCATCAAGAAGGAAGGCTGCACTGAGTACTATCAAAGACTATAGAATACGCAAGACGTGTCACTCATATAGTTTTGAATGGGGGAAAAATGCAACGCTCAATATGGCTGCTCTATTGAAGAAAGCCCCGCCTTCTGAGTAAAAGAGCCAATTGCTATTCGGCAAAGTCATTGCGTCACTGCAGCTGCCATTAGAAGTCCCATTGCTATAGAAATAGTCAGTGTTCTGGAGACGCGCGCTTAGGACTTTGCAGGTGCATTGGCTGGTCTAGCCTGAAAAATAAGCTTTTTTTTAACGTTAATTTGGAAGTATCCATTGAAATAAATGCTTCCCCCTTGTGGACACTAACATAATAGGCAACTCTGGCCCCAGAGGGTGATTGTAAATTAAGTTTGCAGGAAATATGCTTAAAATTTCATTCTGCATCGTGTCAGATACTGTGATTTCATTGTAATTCTTATCACAACATCACTGAATTCACCATTAAAAATTCATCTCAACAGTTTATGTTGTTGTATATGATATCATTGTAATTAGGGCTGGACGATATGGCCAAAATTGATATCACGATATAATACATAATTTGGTTATGGCGGAAAGTAAAATGGCCGCCATGACGACCACAAGGCATTTTTGCGATGGCTCCATTTTGTGAAACATTTTTTCACATACCACCTGGACTATAATAGATTTAGTTTAGTGGTGCAGGGGCATTTTTGTTCAATTTGGTGGAATTTTCCAGGCTTGCCCAGCCTGCACACGCTCCATCTACGTGATTCAGAGAGCAAACAAATGCCAATCAACCGTTTTGCAATTGCCCTCAGTTAGCAAAGAGAGAAATGACTCAAAAGAATGATTAAATCACAAATGATTGTTCATTCGACAGAAATACGGGACACAAACAATAACTGCTGAAATATTTGCAAGAAAAATGTGAAAATGTTTGTCTGTCAGGTCTGTAAGGGTGCTCATAGTACACACAGTGGATACAGCCGTGCACCTGCAGGCACCACTGAACACAAATATATACATAAATACATTTTCAGTGTGTTAATGTTTAACATGCAATTCAAAAGCTTTGTAACTTACTGACAGCCAAGAGGAAGTCTGAGTGGAGCTTGTATGTCATGAGAGGCTCAGAAAGACACCTGGTGGACGGAGACGAGAATTACATCTTGTTAGCTCTTCTCTCAGAAAAAACGTTTGGTTATTTTCAGCTCTCTCAAATTGAGAAAGGTACACTCTATTTCAGTGTAATTTTCCTGAATGTACAGTTCCCACTAGCTTTTTGAATCTCCATAAGAAGTAATAAACATCAGCCTGTAACATGTAGAAAAACCCGAGGAACAGACTAACCTGAGGTAATTCTTGAGGCCGCTGGTGATGGTCTTGTTGTCCCAGGTATCTGGGTCAAGATCCATATCTGACGCTGCTTTGGGTGCTGTAAGAGAAAACCAGGAACATGTACAACATTATTTGTGTGCAAATGCTGGGGTCATATTTAAAGGGGTCATATGATGCTGCTAAAAAGAACATTATTTTGTGTATTTGGTGTAATGAAATGTGTTTATGAGGTTTAAAGTTCAAAAAACACATTATTTTCCACATACTGTACATTCTGTACATTCCTCTATGCCCCGCCTTTTTGAAACGCGTCGATTTTTACAAAACTAATCGGTCTGAAATCGCATCATATGACCCCTTTAAAGGTGTCTGACCCATGGAAAACTGCTAATCCAAAATAAAAGCAATGTATAATGTCTTGTAGAGTGAAGTAACTTACAGAATACTGTGGTCATGAGTTTCTGAACTTTTGAGTTTATTCCACCGACTCTGTACAAACCCATAGTGTTGAGCCCTGCTGAGAGGAGAACATATACAGTACATTCAAAAAAACAAACAAACAAAAAACAATTGGAATGTTTTAGCCACAATGAATATCCTATTAGGGCTGGGTGATATGGCCAAAAAAATTATCACGATAATTTTTTTCATATCAGTCGATATCGATAATTATCACTATAAATGTCAAATCTTTATTTCTTTCTATAAGTTTAAAGCCAGATTTTTGCCAAAAGGTCAGGCCTTCCATAGATAAACGGTCCGTGTGGCGCGATTTAAATGAGTCGCGCGGTTTCGTTCCGCTTTTGGCGCATAAATATTCTATCGAACATTTATCGAACTCCTCATATAGTTTTATCGAGGAAAATTATATCGCGATAATTATCGTTACCGAATTATCGCCCAGCCCTATATCCTATACATGAAATAAGAGGAAATCAGTACTCCAGGAAGCACACAACTCACCTCTCACCTCCACCAGCTGTATACACTTCCTCACAAAATTAAAGCCAGCTTCGTTTAAACATGCTACAAAAGACAGGTGAACAGAAACAACATGTTCAATAGATAGATTTAGCTTGTGTCACACTCTGAGGGATACGGCTTACTCCGGTTGTGCTAAATGTAATGCGATCGACCTTGTAAAAGGAAATGAGAGAGCAGAGACACACAAAGGGTGTAGTGAAGGGAAACAGAACCCATTATCTGAACGAGTGTTTGTTAAACACAGTTAATCTGATGAGAGCATGTGAGGTCAGACTCAAAACATTAAGCTCACTCTTGACTGAAACAAAAACAAATAGGCAAGACATAATATGAAATAAAATGAATTAATTAATAACACTTTGGCTATGCTTAAAGACTTAAATACTTACTCTCCTCTTTCTTACTCAGAATAGCAGGAAGGTTGTAGATCTGAAAGAGAAAATTATTATATTAAGTGAATCAAGAATTACTTGTTGAGCAATGAAATTTCCGATAAATGGCGTATCGATTTTTACATGTTCTGACAAAAATACCTGAGCTTGAGGATCTTCTGAAGCTTGAATCAATACAGGAGCAAATGATGACAACTATGTCAAGATTGTATTAAATCAGGCAAGAAATTTGCTTCAGGACTCACCGGCTCTTTGCCATCCATAGCTTCCAGCCAGAGTCTCCTGTTGGACGCAGACAGCGCTTGTAGCGTGATAATGCCATGCCTGAAGACAACGCAGCACTTAAAAGTCTGACATGCTCTAGAAATATCTTACTCATCTACATCTACTCATCTAATATAGTTCCTGAATAGAGCCTTTGGAGAAACTGAAGCATGTAAAGGATTTAGACCCAATTGAAATGTTGCCACATACTATACCATTCACCCCAAAATTAAAATTGTGTCATCATTTACTCATCCTGATGTCATTCCAAATTTGTATGACTTTCTTTCCTCTGTGAATTGTAAAAGAGGATATTTTGAAGAAAGTTGGTAACCAAACATTTTTGGTTACCACTGACTTCCATAGTATGAAAACTGTTCTTCCATTGTATGAAAACTTCAGTAAACGATGACAAAATTTTCTTTTTTTGGGCAAACTATCCCTTTAAGTCAGGTTGAGTAGCAATTGTTCACCCCCCAAAAAGATGATGCCATTCCAAACCTGTAAGACTTTCTTCCTTAAATGAAACACAAATAATGAAACTGTTCTTTTCCATAGAATGTAGGGCTGTCAAAATGACTGAAAAACTAAATTCGAATTTTCTACTTAAATATGATCAAAATTCGAATTATATTCGAATTTAAAAGGCATCATTTCAGTTAGGGGAAAAAAAGCTTTTGGCTTCTCTCCTGAGGCCACAAGAGGGCGCATCGCGCAACTAGAATGTAGATTTTTTTTTTTAATTCGACGAATATTCGAAGTTCAAAAAATGTTTTGACAGCCCTAATAAAATGTAATACACAGAGAACGCAAAACCTATTTTTTAGTCTTATTGATTTGGAATATATCATATATGAGCACACTTTGCATAGTTTTGTCTCATTTTTAGAGCTTGACAGCTCCTGGTGATTGTATGCTGTTTATGCTGAGCAGCGTGAACATTCTTCAAAACATCTCCTTTCGTGTTCCATGGAAAAAAGAAAGCCATAGGAGTTTGAAATGACAATGCATTTGAGGGTAATTATTTCTTTAAATGTTTGAACTAAAATCAAAAGTGTTATCTTAAAAACCTTTCAATTTCCCAAGCTCAGTAACACTACACACTTGTGGGAAAAATTATACATGAAAGTATAATTCTTCTACTTCTAAAACTACTTCATTTACATAAGCATCAATTTATCTATATTCTGTATTTGCACTCTGAGTTTAACACCATTTAGAATCACAAGGACCAATTAATCCACCCGTAAATATTACCTGTAGATCTTCACACATGATTTGACAGCATTTGCGGTAACCGTAACTGTAAGGTGAGCGTTAGAGCGAGCTCATAGCCATTAACACGCTCCTCGCTGCAGATACAGTCATGCCTGTGCAAGAGCTGTCACTAATATCTGTGCATGGATGGAACAAGCTATACGCTCAGCTATGCTTTGATTATTATCCTGCTTGTTAGGGCAAGCACGCTGCAGTGCAGTTTAAAGGTAATGGTAGGTGTGTTTTCTGAGAGGAGATTTTTGTACATGAGTGTATAATAGCATTTATAATGTTCCAGAAATGGAGCATTTTGAGATGGAATTTTAAGTGAACTACTGAACAACTTTGTTCCAAAACGTAGTGGGCTGCCTTGCTGTTTGCTGTCTACATAGGCAGCAGCTTTGTGAAATAACATCCTATTTGTCATAAAAGCCTAATCAGTGAATGATAAAAAAATATATATATATATATTACACACACACACACACACACACATGTCTGGTTTGCTATCCTTGTGGGGACTCTCCATAGGCGTAATGGTTTTTCTACTGTACAGACCGTATATTCTATTGCCCTACACCAACCCTACCCCTCACAGGAAGGAATGTGCATTTTTAGATTTTCAAAAAACTTCATTCTGTATGATTTATAAGCTTTTGCACCCGTGGGGACCACAATTTAGGTCCCCACCATGACACGAGTCCCCATGAGTCTGTGTGTATTCAGGTTTAAGTCCCCACCAGAATAGAAAAACAGGTACACACATACACACACACACACACACACACACACACACATAACATTTCTTATTTTGGATTCTTCACAGATCTTGTGAAAAAAAACTGAATAAATAACTTCAATAATTAAACAAATCATAAGGTGTAAAGTTAAAATAAATTATCTTACAATGACAACAATCAAAATCAAACACTAAAAACTAAATATTAAATAAATATATTAAATAAATTAATCATTTAATATCTTAATATCTCAGGAGGTACTTAAAGTAAATGTTTTAGGTCAAAATAAATAAATCAAAATAATAAATAATAATAATAATAAATAATTATAGTGCTTTCTCTGTGAAGGAAACATGCAGTTCTGCCTAAGATTTGTGCAAAAATTAGGCATGTTAGAAGAAAAACTGCCTTTTAGGCCTTTGCATTGGATGATGCCTTAAAAGGCTTTCTGGATAGGCAGCTCTTTTATCACTGAATGTTTCCTCTCCATCTTGCCTAACTGTAGCCTGGTGTAGCCATAGCTAATGTTGATTTGATGTTGTGATGTTTGTTCCTTGATGTCAAGTGATAATGTGATTTCCAGATCAAAAATCACTCAGCCAGTTAAATCAAATCAAACTGTTATCCCACCAATTATAGGTGCAGGGAATGTGTTGGATTTTCATCATGCAATCCTTTAAAACTATCGGAGTGAGAAATTAGCTTTGATCAGCGTGGGATTTCGAATGCATGAGATCACAAGCAGCACACATGCGCTTCAACATGCTTCTGGGCTGGTCACATACCGGGCTTTAAAGAAAAATTGCAGTGGTCTGAAAAAAGATCCACGATAGATGGTATTTCTAGATTGAAATAAACACAGAGAAGGGACAGGGGAAATGGGCACATACAGCACAAGGTAAACTGTCAGAAAAACAACAGTGCAACCTTACACTAGGTGGCAAAGTACATGAACACACAAAAAGTTACATTTGCTACTTTGCTACACACAGATCTGATGGACTGAGTGCTAGTGGAATGTGTACGTTTTAATACGTGTGCACAAATGCTTACATACATAAATAAATATTTGCCACCTAATAACGTAAGACTGTGCCATGACGGCAGATGTAAGTAAAAAAGGAGAAGATTATACAGTTAAAATATTACAGAAGACAGTGAAATAAAAGACACAAGAAGCATGCAGAAAACAATAATTCAGGCCACTCTTAAAACAAGAAGGAAAAATTTGAGAAACAGAAGCTATAGCACGTGTTAAAAAGAGGTAGGAATTCATCCAAAAATGAACATTTGGTATTCATTTACTCTCCCTCAAGTACTGTAGTTACAAACCTGTGTGACTTGTAAAACACAAAAGGTGATATTATGAAGAATGTTCACACAGTTCTTTTCCATACAAAGAACATATAAAATAAATGTTAGAAATAAAAAAAGCATCATTAAAATAAAAAATAAAAAAGTAAATAATACGACGGCATTTTAGTGCCACGTTAAAATAATAAAAAAAAAATCTTAAGATTATGAGATTAAAGTCGTAATATTTCGAGAATAAAATCGAAATTACGAGAATAAAGATGAAATATTTCGAGAATAAAGTCGAAATGTTTTGAGAATAAAGTCGAAATGTTTCGAGAATAAAGTCGAAATGTTTTGAGAATGAAGTCGAAATGTTTCGAGAATAAAGATGGAATACTACGAGAATAGTCGAAATATTTCGAGAATAAAGTCGAAATGTTTTGAAAATAAAGTTGAAATATTTCGAGAATAAAGCTGAAATGTTTCGAGAATAAAGTCAAAATGTTTTGAGAATTTAAATCGTATAAATTAAAGTCATACTATTTTGAGAGTATAGCCTATATTGTGCGTGCAAATGACCCAGATTGAGAGCACCGGGAGAAGTTGCCAGGCCACTGGAATTGATTTGAATATTGTTGCATCCGAGCGGCCACATCATCTTACTGGGATGAGGAAGAGTCAATTTTAAGGACTCGCGGAAACAGCTTAATATCAAGAATATGATATTTATTAACAGACTGAACAGGAACAACTTTTTATCTTAACTCACACACCCAATCGACATTCCTTTGGGGGGCGCTGTAGCTCTCTTATTTAACCCTTTTTAATACAAATATATGTGGGATTATTAGCAGAAATCATACCATGTGTCATATTCGCGGGGACAGTATGCTTGGAAATAATATTTCATGTCTTCGATTGCATTCGTTATTTGTATAGTGCGTCAGCCCCCCAATAGCAACAAGTTTTGTGCTTTTGGTACTTTTAATATAAAACAAAGTCTTAGCATTCAAAATCTGTTTTATAGCAAAACACAAACTATGTGTCTTACAATAATGTGTTTTTCAAGTTCTTTAACGTGGCGTGACAGATCGCTGTATTCATGTGAATCAATTCATTAAATTATACTGTTTTCTTTGTGAAAATTCCACAAAAACATCTGTCTGTGGCGTCCAACCTTTCATTCCTCACATGTATTTAATTAAAAACTACAATAAAACGTTCTAAAGGTTGAAGTGGGCTCCAACTCGTTAACATAGGCTGTTATATTGTTGTCTTTTCTGAGGTAGGCCTATATAAAGTTAAGTGACTATTCACAAGCTGTTTTATTCATGGTATAATACAGTAAGTGATTGGACATAATTTTAACGTTTTCCATTCATTATTTGTAGCGTGCCAGCCACCCAGTAATCGCAATAATTTTGTGCTTTGTTGCTTTTGTTACATAGCTCAGCTTTCAAATTCTGTCAATTTCATCTTGAAATACAAATTATAAATGTGTTTTTCCTCTTACCAAAAGGACACTGTAGTGAATTTGTCAAGTTTTCCATTGACAGATGATGCTGTACAAGTTTTATCAAAAGGCCTCTCATTTGCTCAGACGCATCAAACAACAGAATTTAAAACCAAAATTGACTTATTTCGTTTCCATCGCAATTTGCAGTTGAGAGCATGGTATGGACGAACAACTCAAATACCGACTAACATGTCAGGAGAGAACCAAGAATCTTCAAGAAATCCCTCTAAGTTTAAACCAAAATCTTACTTTCTGCCTCCAATTTAGAATGCAACCATTAATACCTTTGTCAAAAAGGTCAATTATGATATAGAATTACTTTTTAAGAAGGATATTAAACCATCGAGAAAGAATCAAACAAAAAAAAGAGCAAGATGCATTGATCTCCTTATCAACTAATAAAGATTTGGTCATTAAGCCAGCGGATAAAGGTGGAGCTGTAGTAATATGGAGTAGAGACTTGTATATAGAAGAGGCCTATCGGCAACTTAAGAATGAGGACTTTTATTAACATCTACGGAATGATCCAACAGAAATGATGAAAAAAGAATTGCTATCTTTATTAACTGATGCAAGAGAAAAGAGCTGGATTACGGACAATGAATTTAAATTTCTCTATGTTAAAAATCCACGCATTGCATGTTTTTATATGTTGCCAAAAATTCACAAAAATTTGAACAAACCTCCTGGACGTCCTATCAAGAATTAGATTTAACTCCATATTTGTGAAATGATTATCAGTACTATTATTATTATTATTATTATTATCAAGATATATATATATATTTTTGTATATGTGATTATACTTTGAAATTGTTAATGATGCTATTGGTCCCCCTGTAATGAGTATTTTGGTTTCGCCCATTTCTACTGAGCAACTGATTATATCTACACCTGTGACTAATTTTGTACTTGACACACTCTGAGGAAGGCTGGATGGCCGAAATGCATCAGAGTGTGATGTGTTCTAGTCATTTTTAATGTTTCTAGAGTGAGCCATGTTTGAATAAAGGCTTTTTAACATTTTGGAACTGGAAGAAGTGCCTTGGATCCATAGTTTCTATAGTGTTTTTCCTCTTTATTTAAAGTTTATAGAAAAGTGAAGGAACATCGGAAGGCATGAAAAAAAAAAACAGTAGCCTAATTTAATGAAATGAACGTATCACTGTAATCGGAAAGATGACTGATTCACATGCCGCTTAAACTGAAGTGAATACAGCGATCTGTCACGCCACATTAAAGAGGGTGAAAAACACATTATTGTAATAGACATAGGCTATTGTTTGTAGGCTATTTCACTATAAAACTGACAGATTGTGAAAGCTGAGACTTTAAAATATCTCCCGGTGCTCCCAATCCGGGCCATTTGTATGCGCAATAGGGTAGAATATACTTTCAAAATATTGTAACTTTAATCTTGTAGCCTACTAATTAATTCTCCTAATTTTGACTTTATTCTCAAAATATTTTGACTTTATTCTCATCACATTTCGACTTTATTCTTGTAATTTCGACTTTATTTTCAAAATATTTTGACTTTATTCTCGTAATATTTCAACTTTATTTTCGTAATTTCGACTTTATTCT
>NW_015666563.1:37956-39311 GCF_001515625.1 Sinocyclocheilus rhinocerous
TCGACTTTATTCTCGTAATTTCGACTTTATTCTCAAAATATTTTGACTTTATTCTCATCACATTTCGACTTTATTCTCGTAATTTCGACTTTATTCTCAAAATATTTTGACTTTATTCTCATCACATTTCGACTTTATTCTCGTAATTTCGACTTTATTTTCAAAATATTTTGACTTTATTCTCGTAATATTTCTACTTTATTTTCGTAATTTCGACTTTATTCTCGAAACATTTCGACTTTATTCTCGTAGTATTTCGACTTTATTCTCGAAATATTACGACTAATCTCGTAATCTTAGATTTTTTTATTTAATTTTTTTAATGTGGCACTAAAATGCCGACGTAGAATAACCGGCGTGCTATATTTCTTTTGAAGATTATATATATATATAACCTGATATAAAATACAACGCATGGAAAAAGGAGCATGGACATTCTTTAAAATTTCTCCTTTTGTAATCGGAAAGATGACTGATTCACATGCCGCTTAAACTGAAGTGAATACAGCGATCTGTCACGCCACATTAAAGAGCACTAATCTCGTAATCTTAGATTTTTTTATTTAATTTTTTTAATGTGGCACTAAAATGCCGACGCAGAATAACCTGCGTGCTATATTTCTTTTGAAGATTATATATATATATATATATAACCTGATATAAAATACAACGCATGGAAAAAGGAGCATGGACATTCTTTAAAATTTCTCCTTTTGTGCTCCATGGAAGACAGACAGTCACACAGGTTCATAACAACATGAGGGTGAATAACAGATGACAATATGTCGATTTTCTCAGGGAGTGTTAAAGATTTAAAACACCTGTACTGTGTCGTCAGTGCAGATACCCACCTTTCAACCACCTCAGTATCAAAACAGAAGCGCTTATCAATCGAGTCAGTCTTCCTCCTGATACAGGACTTCAGTCTGAACTTCTCTGTGGGATTTGACATGACACCATTCTGTGAAAAGAGAGAGACAGATAGTGAGGATCTGATGCAAACAGCAGCTCTTTTCCAACAGATCACTGAAACATGAGCATCTTTGTACCTGTTTAGCTGTGGGTTTTGCCTCTGTGTTGCACATGCTGAAAGTGTTGCTGCCTTTTTCGTATGTACAATAATGTCGTGTCCATGCGCAACCCAAAGGCCCTGAAACACGTACGAGATGTGCATAAGGCATAAGTGATATTCTTGCTTGGCAAAACATTTGTCATTTGCAGCTCCCATGCTCTAAAATTTGAACTAATAAATAAATAAATGAATATATATTTATATTATATAATACATACATATAAAATACCTATTGTGAATAGCACAGTTGAAAGATACCCCCCCCCCCGCCCAAAAATTAACA